>NC_143576.1:222842001-223133683 GCF_048544385.1 Mastigoproctus giganteus
CACAACTTCTATTAGAATAAGTAGCGACCTGGAGCGAGGGGTGTTGGGGGTTTCAGGGACGGATGTCAGTCATCGTGAAACAGGTGGGTATATGGGATGTGTTAGAGTTGCTGGGAATAGGAATAGGTGCATGTATACTTGCATGTATACCAATGCTAGAAGTATAGTAAATAAATTTGATGAATTTGAAGCGTTGGTCAAGACATCAAAGGCGGATATTGTTGGGATATCAGAGACGTGGTGTCACACAGATATAAGGAATGCCGAACTGGAATTTGGGGAGTACAATGTGTACAGAAAGGATAGACAGGATAGGAAGGGAGGAGGTGTTATGCTGTTAATAAAGAAAAACATAAAATCAAAAGAAGTGCATCCAGTTGATATAGATGAACAGTGCACTGTTGAGTCAGTTTGGTGTGACATAAGCACTGCGAAAGCAAAAATTAGAGTAGGAGTGTGTTATAGGCCTAATGACTCGAATGAGTAGAATGAACAATTGTACAGAGAAATAGAGTGGGCTAGTAAATCGGAATGTCTTATAATGGGGGATTTTAACTTCCTAGATATTGACTGGAACTTGTGGGTTGGGCACTCACACACTAGTCAGACTTTTGTGGATTTATTGGATGATTGTTTTCTGCAGCAGCATGTTCGAGAGGCAACCAGAGAAAGTAATACTCTTGATCTGGTTATCAGCAGTGATCATTCATGTATTAGGAATTTGCAGATAAAAGAACCACTAGGTGGCAGTGATCACAATGTACTGACGTGAGATTTACTTAAAGATTTAATTACCATCAGGGGTAAAGGAAAGGGTTTTTGCTTCCGTAAAGGCGAGTACACTGGTCTCCGACAGTTTTTAAATTCTGTACAGTGGGATCAACTGACGATGTTACCAACAGTAAATTCTAAGTGGGAAGCATTCAAGGAATTAATCGTGGAAGCTACTAAAAGTTTCATACCTATTAAGAAATATTGTTCAAGGTTTAGGCCTAAATGGTTATCAAATGAACTAATGAGACTCGTAACAGAGAAGAAAAATGCATGAGATGCATATAAATTATCAAGCGACTCAGAAGCCTATGGCAGATATAAGTTAATCTGTAATCAGGTCACAAAGGAGGTTCGGCAGGCGAAGGCAGATTACGAGAAATCCTTGGCAAAAGATGCTAAGAACAACAGCAAAGATTTCTTTACTTATATAAACTCTAAAAGGAAGGGGATGAATCTGATTGGTCCACTTGACGTCGATGGTTCGACTGTTGATGATCCTGCTCAGATAGCAAACAAACTGAATGAGTATTTTGCATCTACATTCACATGAGGAGTTATTAAGGTTTGAAAATGGCAGAAGGTTATCAAATTGTAGCAGGGTGCTTAATGATCTTGTAATAACTGAGAGCAAAGTAGAAGAGAAGTTGTTGAAGTTAAACCTAAGAAAAGAACCTGGGGTGGATGGGATCTATCCAGTTATATTAAAGGAGGCGGCAAAGCAACTAAGCAAACCCTTAGCCATAATTATGAGAGCATCCTTGGACTCAGGGGAGGTTCCCATGGACTGGAGATGTGCAAATGTATCCCCAATTCACAAAGGGGGATCGAAGGGTGACACGAGTAATTACAGACCAGTTAGTTTAACTTCTGTTCCGGGTAAAATAATGGAGTCGCTGGTTAAAGATGCATTGCAGGATCATCTAGACAAGACTGCAGCAATAATTCAGACACAGCATGGGTTTGTTAAGAGAAAGTCTTGTCTGACAAATTTGATAGGATATTATGATGTGGTTACAAAGGAACTGGATGCAAAAAATAATTTTGATATCATATATTTGGATTTCAGGAAAGCTTTTGACACTGTTGCGCATGGAAGACTATTGTACAAATTGGAGCAGAATGGTATTAAGGGTAAGTTGCTACAATGGATAAAAGGATGGTTAATTGGGAGAAGACAGAGGGTGGTAATCAATGGGTGCTGCTCTTCTTGGACTAATGTTATTAGTAGAGTCCCACAGGGTTCGGTGTTAGGTCCACTGTTGTTTTGTATATTTATCAATGATATTGATGAAGGTATATCAGGCTTAATGTCGAAGTTTGCAGATGATACAAAGGTTGGCAGGGTTGTTAATGACAGTAATGGCAGTGTGCTACTGCAACAGGATCTAGATAATTTAGGCAGATGGGCTAAGAAGTGGCAACTGAAGTTTAACCTTGACAAATGCAAAGTACTGCATATGGGTAGAAGTAACCCCAGAGAAACGTACCAACTGTGTGGTACTACACTTAGGGTGGTAGAAAATGAAAAAGACCTGGGAGTAATTGTGCAGTCAGATATGAAGTTCTCTGAGCAATGTAGACAGGCTGCCAGGGCAGGTCATGGGGTTTTGTCAATGATATATAGGAATTTTGCTAGCAGGGAAAAGGAGGTGATTATCCCTCTGTATAAGGCAATGGTCAGGCCATGCCGTGAGTACTGCATACAGGTCTGGAGGCCTCATTTTAGGAAGGATGTTTATTTACTTGAGTGTGTACAGAGAAGGGCAACAAGATTGGTGAGGGGAATGAAGGAATCCTCTTACCAAGAGAGGCTTAAGTTCTGCAAATTGCAGTGGCTGGAGACTAGGCACCTGCGCGGTGATCTGATTGAGGTATATAAAGCCTTGAATGGGTTCAGCACGCTGAATTCTGATGGGATCCTTCCACTTGTTCAGATTACGAACCTAAGGGGGCATAAATTCAAATTAAGAAAAGACAGATGTAGAATAGATGTGCGGAAATTTGCCTTAGCCAGCGGGTGGTTAATTGCTGGAACAAACTTCCATCTGTCGTTGTGGAAGTTGATAGGTTGAATAAATTTAAGGAGGAACTGGACAGGCATTTGGAGGGAATGGTGTGATTTTTTTTTTTTTTTTTTGGCTGATGCTGCATAAGCTCATACATTTGCTTTCTTGCATCACATGCCACTACTACTACTACTACAGATATTTCTATGGACACCTACTTCTGAATTGGTCCCGAGTGCCAAGCGATAGTGCCCAAGCGATATTTTGTGGGATACATAGCGTTATTTCTTAGCGGATTAGTTATATTTATTTTCCAGTGTCTATTCTTCTTGTTTTTCATAAGTGATTCTTTACTTAAAAGCTTTGAAGTAGAATCCAGAAAGGAAATACACCTTTCTTTCCTTGTGTACATATATATATATAATCCATACTAACCTAACTAAATCTCTAAACTGCTTGGTCACTGGTGGCACTGCTCCTGCCTCCACGTGGCGGGGCTGGTAACCTGGGAGAAGAAAAACAATCTCCCGGGGCAAAAAGGAGCAAAGATGGACATAAATAGATATGCCACTTACGGATCTCATGATCCAGATCTCTCAAACAGAGAAGACTTAAATGCAGGTAATGCAAAACGGCAGAAAAATGAAGGAACAGAAACCCCTGCTCCTCTTTTTTTGATACTGCATTCTTTGACTGACAATCCTTTGAGTAAGCTCTCCCCATTCTTAATACAGAAATGTCTTGAAAATGTGGCTGGCCCACCAAAAATAGTTCGAAGATTAAAATCCGGAGACATTCTAGTGGATATGAACGAGAATAAGCACTCGGAAAAACTATTAAAAATATCGACTTTTGGTGGAATTCCCACAAAGGTTACCCCACATACCACCTTAAACTCCTCTAAAGGGGTAATAGCTGAGTGGGATCTCCTTAATGTATCTGAGGAGGAAATCGTTCAGGAATTAGGTGATCAAAATGTAATAAATGCCAAAAGGATAGTCATTAAGAAAGATGGGGTTCTTACTCCTACCCGAACGGTCATTCTTACATTTAAAACACCAATTTTACCAACAACTGTTAAAGCTGGATATTTAAGGTGCAAAATTCGACCTTATATTCCAAACACAGTCCGGTGTTTTAAATGCCAAAAATTTGGACATTCACAAGCAGTCTGCAGGGGTGTAACCACCTGTGCCTCCTGTGGTTCAAAAGAGCATGGTTCACACAGACTGCCCCACTGAAATACAGAGCTGCCCAAACTGTAAGGGGAATCATTCAGCATTTTCAAAGGAGTGCATCCAGTGGCAGACTGAAAAGAATATACAAAAGTACAAAGTGGAACACAAGGTGCCATACCAAGAAGCAAAAAGACATTTTTTAATTTCAAATAAATTGCCATCTTATTCTTCAGTTGTAAAAAAGCAACGATCCATAACAGTACAAACAGATTGTTCAGTTCCGCCAAGCATCTCAATTTCTGATTGGGCAAGGTCAGTCCTCTCTACACTAAAAGAACAGCCTACTCAACAGCAATCGACTCTTTCGGTAAACACACCATTGACAATACCACCAGATAAAATTTCTGTACAACAGCCAGTTAAACAAACAAGCTCTGAAAGAAATAATCAAAAAACCAGTACTGATACCATGGACATAGATAGAAATTCACACGAGATGATCCACTTCTTGAACTTCATGCAGAAGAGGAGGACATGGACGTCACTAGACCAAATTTCCCAAAAAGGGAAAAAAGACTAGACAGGCGCAAACAGACCACATCCCGTAAGCAAGCAGACACACCCGATAATCCTCAATAATGCATAGAATCATTCAATGGAATTGTCGCGGACTCTGAGCTAACTTAGACGATGTTTATGACTTAATTAGCGAATATAAGCCTGCTGTTCTTTGTCTACAGGAAACAAACCTGACCCCTAAAATAACTATGAGCATAAAACATCACATAATGCTTAGAAAGGATAGGAACGACTCTAATACAGCACATGGAGGTGTAGCATTGCTAGTAGACTCCAGAACTCCTTTCAGACCAGTTCCACTGCAAACAACTTTAGAAGCAATCGTTGCTAGAGTTATGGTTAAGATAGCGGTAACAGTTGTTTCCATATACCTTTCGCCAAACTTTTCATACTCTCTAGCAGATTTGAATGATTTAGTTACCCAGCTGCCACCACCTTTCTGTATTTTAGGTGACTGGAATGGGCATCACCCCCTATGGGGTTCCTTGCACCTTGATAAGAGAGATCAGTTAATTGAAAAATTTCTTGAAAGGCACAACTTAACATTATTAAACAATGGGACTCACACGTACGTGCATCTTTCCTCAAGGTCAACTTCTGCAATTGATCTTTCAATATGCTCGCCAAACCTCCTTCCTCTTATTGATTGGACGGTCACTGATAACCTGCGAAATAGTGACCACTTTCCAGTAATATGCACACTATCGGCTAACTCTCCTCCTCAAACTGAGATAAAAACTGTTTGGAAATTCGACAAAGTTAACTGGAAGAAATATCAAGAGCTGGCACATCTAGATATTCAGACTATTGAGACCCTCACCATTGACTCTGCCGTAACTTACATAACTCAGCAAATGATAGCAACTGCAGAAACCAGTATACCCAGATCATCCATGAAAACTCACTCCCACCCAAAACCCAAAAATATGGTGGAATGAAGCCTGTAGCAATGCCAAAAAAGAGAAGAATAGATACTGGAACTTATTTCGTAAATACCCAACCACAGCTAATCTCATACAGTTCAAGAAAGCTAGAGCTAAATCTCGTCACATACAACGAATAAGCAAAAAAGAGACATGGTCCAAATATGCCTCCTCTATAAACAGAACCACAAATATCAGAACCGTTTGGACTAAGGTTCGAAGAATTAATGGAAAATATCCACCTATAACCACTCCGATAATATTTCTAAAAGGCAAAGAAATCTGCAATCCTCTCGATATTTCTAATACATTAGGTGAAACCTTCGAAAATATCTCTGCTGTAACTGCATTTGAGCCAAGTTTCCAGGCACATAAAGTACAAGCAGAAAAATATAATCTCAATTTTAGTACTTCACGACAGCATCCGTATAATATACCCCTTACCATGGCAGAGTTATGTAGCGCACTTGCAAGATCCAAAAATAGTGCTGCTGGCCCTGATGGAGTGTACTATGCCATGATATATCATTTGAGTGAAGAATCCCTTTCTGCTCTGCTAAAACTGTATAATAGAATCTTTGACGAAGACTACTACCCTACCAGTTGGCGTCATTCTATTGTATTAGCTTTCCCAAAACCAGGAAAGGACCATTCAGATCCAGCAAATTACCGACCAATAGCGTTAACTAGTTGTATAGGAAAAGCATTAGAAAAAATAATTAATGCCAGATTGACATGGTTCCTAGAGACTGAATGCATTCTAAGTCAAAATCAATATGGATTTTGAAGAACTAGATCAACACTTGACCTTATGGTCGAAGCTGAAGGAAACATCCAAAATGCATTTCTCAGGAACGAACACCTAGTGATGATATGTCTTGACATCGAAAAAGCTTTTGATACAACCTGGTGGTATGGAATTCTTCACGATCTCTATGAATCCAGTCTTCGTGGTCATCTTCCAAAATTTATCCAGAACTTTTTGAGCAATAGGTCCTTTCAGGTACGATTTCACTCTGTTCTCTCGCAAACATTTGTGCAAGAAGAGGGGGTCCCTCAGGGTTCTGTGCTTAGTGCCATGCTCTTCTCTCTCAGGATTAATTCCATTACCAAATGTATTCCCGACACAGTTGAAACTTATCTGTATGTCGACGATCTGGCAATCTCAAGCCATTCACAAAACATGCATTTCATTGAAAGGCAGCTTCAAGGTACAATTAACAAGCTTGTTCAGTGGGCCAAAAATAATGGATACAGACTTTCAAAACAAAAAACAACAGCAATTCATTTTTGCCGTAAACGGAATTTACATCCAGATCCCGATTTACATCTTGATTCTCATCCAATTACTTTTCAACAGAGTATTAGCTTTCTTGGACTAATTATGGATAAAAAACTTAGTTTCTTAGAGCATATTAAGCATATTCGTACAACCTGTCTAAAGAAGCTGAATCTCCTCAGGGCAATTTTCGATATGTCATGGGGTGCAGATCGGTACATGCTGCTGCACTTATACCGGTCGCTCATAAGATCCAAACTAGACTATGGGTCTCCTGCATATGCCTCAGCTAGAGAAAGTGTATTAAAATGGCTCGACCCAGTACATCACAATGCTCTCCGAATTGCACTGGGAGCTTTTCGTACATCACCAGTTCAGAGCCTCTATACGGAAGCACACGAACCACCCTTATTTCTTCATCGGCAAGCTCTGTTATTAAGTTATGCAGCTAAAATCAGAAGTTTCCCACATCATCCTATAAAGCAGTATTTATTCACCCCAAAATGGCATAATTTGTACCAAAATAAACCTTTGCAGAATAAACCATGTGGCATTAGATTACAAAGCATAACTACGTGCTGGGAACTAAATATGAATGACATAATTCTAGATATTAGCACCGCTATGCCACCATGGCAAATACCCCTGGCCAATGTTGACCAACATTTCCAACAATGGGGAAAGAATGCACTTCCAGATTGCAGTATTCAGCAACTCACTCTTTTGAGTTCTTTAATTTTACCCAAATTTACACTGATGGTTCCAAGACAGATAGTAAAGTTGGCGCAGCTGCAGTTCTACCAAACATCAATATCCCAGCAGCTCCCTTTGGAGTAGGGTATTTACACCGCAGAACTGTATGCTATCCTAATGGCTCTAGACAATGTAAAACAGTCATTATATCCTCAAACTATTATCTACACCGATTCCTTAAGCATTGTATCTGCTCTTCAGTATAAATTTCCTTCCAGTCATCCATTACTACAACAAATTCAAACCAAGTTAGTGCAGCTTCTTGCAAACAGGCAAAAATTAATTTTCTGTTGGATACCTGGGCACTCTGGAATCATAGGAAACGAACAAGCGGATCTTGCTGCCAAGAACGCCATTCACATAACATCAGACATGCAGATACCTTACACAGATTTAAAATGCATCATACATAGCAATGTTAGAAATAAAATGGTTATCCATTTGGCAGGGAGAAAAAAACAATAAGCTTTTTCAGATTAAAAACGATCACAAGAAGTGGCTATCAAGCCTAAGAGGCAATAGAAAGGAAGAAGTAGTACTTGCCAGAATTCGAATAGGACATACTCACCTAACTCATAGTTATTTACTCACTCAGGATGATTCAACTCACAGTAAACCACTTGATAATTGAATGCCCATTATATCTGAGAGAACAAAAAACAGCTTTCTCTTCACATCTATATTCTTCTAATAAACTTACCTTACAACAGATTCTCGGAGACCGACAAGATATTAATGATGTTTTTACCTTCCTCAAAATGATAAACGACGTAGCCAGGTGGGAAGGAGCAGCAGTGCGTAGCACACGCTTCTTGATTAGACCGGGGTTCGAGCCCGTCACCACCAAATACAGAGGATGTGGAAAGGTCAATGAATGACCACTGCATATCCTGGAGCAATATGGCCTTAGTTGCTAATGCTCCTAAAAACCAAATAACAACAACAATGATAAACAAATATCATCTGATCTGAATCCTTTTATTTAATATAACAATCATGTACCGAATAAGATTGAAATAGGTGCATTATGGCCTTAGTAGTCCTTGCACCAATAAATCTAACAAACAACAACAACAACATACTTCTGAATTAGCATCTACAATTCCAGCTCCTTCCAGACATATGCCTCAAATAGTCAGTATCTGTTTGCAGTTCAACTACAAACTCACCGAACTAAACTTTCCTCTACTAAGGTTTTTTGGAACAGCCTACCTTCCTTCAAATGCAGTTCCTGAAAATTCAATCTACAAATATCTTCTGTTAAAGTGTATATCACAATTCTCATTAAAATGGTCTTTTTACAAAACCTTTTGCATAATCCAGTTTCTTCCTGCTGAAAGCTGAAAAAATTTTTGAATTTCTAAGAGTTGGTACAAGAAAAGCTGTTCACTTGGGATGAGTTACTTTGGCATACAGTCAGTTCTGCTATAATGTGCATTTTCGCAACATGATTTTTGCATTGGCTCGTGCGATTTCGTCTGCGAGTAACACCAGGTGACCACAAAACCTGGCACCAAGCTGAATGTAGCCATCTGCACAGAAATACATACAAATTTATGAAGCTTAAAAAATGTCAAATGTGTGAGAGCTATATTTCCCATTTACTGTAATGGTATTGGTCGGAGACACTGTTATCAAACTTATCATTCGCTGTATTTACAAGATTTTCTGTTCGAACAGAAATTTCATGAGGTGGGATAGCACGAGTGGAGGAGCACATTTCTAGAGGTCACTACCATAAAATAATAAAAACAATTCGCAGTTCCTGGTTTATTGGGCTTTTCTGTTAGTGCAGTCTAATTATAAACGGGTAGTAAACTCAATCTTATTGCATTTGCAATGATACTGGAATTCTGTGGGTTTTTACGTAATGGTGAGATGTGTTTCCCCTTCCTCTTTAATCATATAAAAAACATAAATTTTCAGAATCATCTCTTTTGTGCGTGCCATGTTCACCGTTATTGATTGCTCATCTTTTTTACTGTTTTAAATTTTACAATCCAAAAAAAAGAAAATGTCAATGAACAGAAATATCAATCAAACAAACTTCATATTTTGTCAGGGTAAAGTGCTATGTTTACTGTAATATTTATTTATTTATTAGAAATTTAAGATGTTTAAACCTCTGTTAGCAATATTATTGGGTTTCTAACTTTTTTTTATTGTTTTACTTGCCAGACTGAACTTCTTTTTTTTTTTTTTTTGAGTGTTCTGCCCCAATCCCTATTTTTCTCATAATAAGTCCTGTTGTTTTTAATGCGCAAAATACCATAACACGGAGATTTTTAGGAACACATGTACTGTGTTATAGCAGAACTGACTGTATATCAGAAGTGCTTGGAATCACTTGTTCATATATGTGAGGCATGCATCCATGGTAAAGTTGTATTTTTCTTGGACTTGTGAATTTATATTAAAAAAAATACAGAAATATAAATTAATAAAAACGATTATTTAAGTGCTTCTTATGTTAATTTTTAGAAAGCTTTTGCTCACCAAGAATGCTTTCAGGCCCACGTTCATAAGAACTTTTTTTTTCCTTTTATTGTTGATTCCCAGCACAGTTAAAACGTTTGATAGAAGCGATTAGAATTACCTTTTATAATTTTTCTATTTCATATCATGTAGATAAAATGTTTCCATTGTGTTGCAACTGTCCTAATAGTGATGAGCCTTTTTCTATTAGAACTGCCCCAAAAAATAAAACTTTAGCTGCAAACAAACAGAAGGCTGAAAGTGCAGGCGAAAAACAGCAATGTTATGATTCAGCTAAGCATGGTAAAACAAAGAAGAAAAAGAAAAGAAAAAAGTATGTTTTTTTTTCTCTTATAAGCAATTAAAAAATGCAGTTTTCTGATTTATAAAAATAAATTTCTGAATGATTTTAAATATTAATAAATTGATTTTAAAATATCATCTTGAAATTATTAAAAGAAAAATATAACACATAACTAGGCTAAGGTAAAGAAAGCAAAAACGAGAACCACAGCAAACTATAGAAAACGTACCGGACAAACTGGTTTGCAGCTACTGCAGTTTTGCCAGTCAATGCATGTTATCAGTAGTGGTGAACGATATATAGAGCCGACCGGGCTAGCCAGGTGGGTAAAATGCCTGCCTGGCAACCCAAAGGTCACGGGTTCGAATCCAGCCTCGGACTTGGATCAAAGTACTGCAAAAAAAAACCTTGGGAGGTGCATTATGGCCTCAGAAGTCGATGCGCCAACAACTACCAAAAAAAAAAAAAAAAACGATATATAGATTGACACTTGCCATGACAGACGATGTAATAATTAGTTTTTTTCTCATTATTAAAAGCAGATTATTGGAGTTCATGATTTTTTTTTGCAATTAAAAAAAAAAAACTGGCTAAATTCAGAACAGGGTGTGCACTCCAGACGTGCCATTTAATATAGTTTTTTTAATAGTGTTTTTAACAGATTTTCATTTTGAACTAGTTAAAAAAAGGTTAGTTTATGTCACCAATTTGGAATTCACACATAAAACTGTTTTCATAATCTATAGTATATCATGGTCAATTACTGCCTTCTTCCTTTTCTCCTCGCTGATAGTCTGGAGCATGCACCCTGTTCTGAATTTACCAAAAAAACATATTACTGATTTCTTTGTACATTTTTAAAGTTAATTTTCCTAACCTAACCTTAAAAGTTAGGTTAGGAAAAAAAGGAAAAGGTTTCTTTATTTATATTTCCTAACCTGACCTCAAATGTAAGGTTAGGAAGTAATAGGAAAAGAAAGAAAAATTCTTTATATATATATCATAACATCAATCAATCACTTAATGCTATGATGTTATCGTCTGTTGTATTCATATACCTACATGTCACTCAATTATAGTTTTCAACTTCTACTGCCACTAACAATAACATGTACCATCTGTTTACCGAGAATGCAGGGAGAAACTGCAGTAACGGCAAACCAGTTTGCTGTGGTGCTCATGTTGGCTTTCCTTACCTTCACCCATAAGTATATTACAGTACACTGCATTGATTTTGAAAGAATATAGTAATACCTTGCTTTGGCAGACTGTATGGAGGGGGAGCCTATCTGTTAATGCTGATTGTCCATGAGAAGAATACATCTGGCCACTGAAGTTGCTAAAATATTGAAAAAAAAAAGCATTGTATTGTGAAATAGAAAAAAAAAGTTAATAAAATATAATACTGTATTTTATTTTAATGTCATAGTCAGTTCATTTTTCTAGCATGACAGTTTATTGTAAAATAATTAAATGACTGCATATTTCACACTGCCATTTCACACAGTGGTACTCTGAGTAAAATTTATTCACAGTCTGAAGGGCTGTTGAGTACCTTCTCTGTAAGTTCAGGCTACACCCTACTGATGTTTGGGTGCCTCCGTAGCCAGGTGGGCAGGTGCAGCAGTGCGTAGCACACGCTTCTTGATTAGATTGGGGTTCGAGCTCGTGCCCACCAAATACGGAGAATGCGGAAATGCGGTGGTCATTCCCTGACCACCACATATCCCCGGAGCAATATGGCCTTAGTTGCTAATGCTCTTAAAAACCAAATAACAAACAAACTGATGTTTGACATACTTGGCAGGGTGATGGTGCAGAAATTTTGGCTACTTGATGCTATTTTATCTACAAACATGAATCTGTGTTGTCTTTTAATAACCCTTGTAAATTTTGGAATAGGCCTTTAAATATCCCCTAAATATGTTTGTATGTTTAGATTACAGGAGCAGGGCATTCAAAAAGTTTTGTAAAAACGTTTACAAAACGTTTACAAAAATGTTAAAAAGTTTTGTAAAAACGTTTTGAATGCCTCTCGTAATATAAAAATTTTTAGAGAATTTTATATTTGGCTGACATTTAGTTTTACTAGCTTTGACTCAAATTTTTGAATCCTTCGAATGTGCTAATTTTGGAGTAGTAGAGATAGTTTCATTAGAAGGAGATAATAATAAAAAAAAAAGAGAGAGAGAGAGAAAGTAACATATATAAATCAGTAATAAAAGACAAATGGCACTTGGGTATTTCAGTGAAAAAGCATTAAAAGACAAACAGTGAAACTTGGGTATTGCCTTCAACCAAATCTATGCTAGTGGCAAATGGGATGTATTTAAGGGTTTATTCCAGAGCTTGATTTCTTTAGCTGTTCTGTTCTTAACTTTTCTTTGCAATTGAGGTTGCCTTAACATACAACCACACCCTCATAACCCAAAAAATATGGCAGAGTTTAAGAGTTACTGGAATGTTGTCCATAGTTTCTTTGATTTGTCGAGGCCTCCTTGTTGTTCCTGATGAGATGAGGTGAGGTTGTGCCAGATAACATTCTTTTCTTGTTTATAATTTTATAATGAAGAAAATATTTTATCCCAGTAAACAAACAGTTCAATAATTGAATTAATCACTTTTAAACCATAAGAAATTAATAATGCTGAAACTACAGCATTTTACGCATTTAGGTAACAATTGCTGTTACCAAATTAGCAAAAAAAAAAAAGTAAAAGTAATTAAAAACTGAACTGAAAAAAATTTTGTTTATTGGGTTAAATATACCATTTAAGTTCTCCTTTTCTTTTTTTATTTGAAGGAAAATATTTTATATGAGGGGCATTCAAACAGCTTTGTCAAACACATAACTCTGTTCAAAATTTCAGCCATATAACTTATTCTGTTTCTTTTGGCAAGTGTGATTCTGAAATTTACTGACAATCAAGCTAAAAAATGGAAAAATTTGAGCAGCGAGTGGTTATAAAATTCCTAACAAAAGAAAACATTGAATGACCTTTAATTGTTCAATGTTTGAACAATGTATGTAGTGAATCTACTTCATCAGAGTATACAATCCAGAGGTGGTTTATTGAATTTAAACATGGCCAAGAGAGCATCAAAGATGACCCAAGGACTGGGGATTACCAACAGCCCAAAATGAGGAAATTGCCAACAAGGTGCATAAATTAGTTATGGAAGACTGTAAAATAAACATTGAACAGATAGCCAATAAAGTAAAGTTTAGCCCTGGATCAGTACATGCCATCCTACATGAGCAGTTATGCATGACAAAAGTGTCTTGCTGGTGGGTTCCAAGAATGCTGAGTGACAATCACAAAGAGGCGAGTAAACGGCACCAGGTTTCTTATGGAGTGTGCCACTCCGAATGAAGAAGTTTTTTTTCCCAAATTGTTACTGCTAACGATTGAGTTCACTACTCTGATCCAGAATCTAAATTTGCCACCATGCAGAGGAAACACTGGGTCACCCACTCCAAAAAAGTTCAAAGCCTCAGCTGGGAAGATTTGTTGAGTCTTCTGGGATTGTTCAGGAGTACTGCTCATTGATATCCTGGAAAAGAGTAAAACTGTGATGGAGAGGTACTATGTGGGCTCTTTAACCAAAGAGAGGTACTTAGCTCTTTAACCAAATTATGAAATTATGAGAAAACATTAAGTGGCAGCAATAAGGAATGCTGTCTCAAGGAGTGCTATTGCTGGATGACAACTCCTCACCTCAGAAATGTGAACTGACAGGAGCAACAGTGGCCAAACTGGGGTTCACGTCTTTGCCGCATCCACCTTATTCACCTGATATGGCTCCATCTGACTTTTACTTGTTTGGAAAATTGAAACAGCATCTTCATGGAACACATTTTGTTGGTGATGAACATCTAAAATAAACAGTGATTGAGTGGTTTGACAAGCAAAATAGAGTTTTCTACAAGGAGGGGATTTTCAAGTTGAAATACAGATGACAAAAAATACATAACTGTGGGTAATGAATACATAGAGAAGTCTTAATGTGCCATCGAATTTCATGAGTCTGAGATTACAGGAGCAGGGCATTCAAAAAGTTTTATAAAAACATTTTGAATGCCTCTCATAATATAAAAATTTTTAGAGGATTTATATTTGGCTGACATGTAGTTCTGCTAGCTTTGACTCAAATTTTTGAATCCTTCAAATGTGCTAATTTTAGAGTAGTACAGATAGTTTCAGCAAGTGTGTGTTTCCTTTTTCAGAGATTTACAAAATGTTCTTTCAAAATCAGTACAGCATATGAAAAATATGTACATTTGTAATTTGTTTACATCGCCATATTTTATATAGAACATAATGTTAATAAATTACAAATAATGCTTCCTCTGAACTGCATGATTATTTTTCCTCTGCCTACAGTCACTACTTTTGCTGTGCAGAAGTTACACATTATCATAATAAAGTCTTTTTGTATTGTCTTGTCAATTTAAAGTATTTTTATATTAGCATTTATTGTGTTAAGTATACTTAAATTTCTCATATTTTAGTGAAATGTATGATTTCCATAGAATTGAGAGTATTTAACAAATTATAGTTTACTGATTTTCACATAATAACTAAATCACATTTGTTAAAAACTGTTTTTAAATATAAAAGAAAATTGACACAATTTGTAAAGCTGAGGTTGGTTCAGTTCCTTGATGAACATTCAATTCTTCGATAACAATGGCTATCGATGTTACTGAATATTATTGATGATACTTGGAAAGATGTTAGTGAAGTATTTGCTTTGTAAGTAGTTGTCGACTACTGCTTCATTTGTGAGTTGTAAAGAAAACACCAGATTTCATCCATAGTATGTAAACAGTGAGATTGTCATCAGCTGCTGCTACAATGAAGTCTCCTGAAATTACCTTGCAGTCAGCTTTCTGCGGTAAAAATTTCCAGTACCTTGTGTTGCATCAACAGATCATCATATAAGATGTTGTGACAGATTCTATGTGAAACATTTAAGGCCTCAGCAACTTCATTTGGCTGTTTGACACTAATTTCCACAAATAAGATATCCAGCTTCTGATGTCACCTTTTGCCATCTAGGCTCTGAAAGAGCCTGTCAGATAAGGTAGTATGCTTGTACCACCTCATATTCAGGGGTTTTTTTAATGAAAATCACAAACACAAAAGGTTTGTTGTTGTTTGTTATTTGGTTTTTAGCAGCATTAGCAACTAAGGCCATATTGCTCCAGGAATATGTGGTGGTCATTCCCTGACCTTTCCACATCCTCCGTATTTGGTGGTGACGGGCTCGAACCTTGGTCTAATCAAGAATCGTGTGCTACACACTGCTGCTCCTTCCCACCTGGCTACAGAGGCGCCAACGCAAAAGGTAATAGAACCCATATTACTTAATACCATGTAGGTTGAAGGCTGAGAAGATACTTGTTGCCATTAGACTTGAATTTTTGTAGATTGTAGTTTTGCAGTAAATATGTGGAATGGAAGGCTGTTCCAGAACACAGAAGCAGAAGGATTAAGTGAGGAAAATTGTCATGTGAGTTTGGAGTTGGACAGCGAATAGTTTCTGACTGGTTGCAACATGTATTTGGGTGTTTGGAGAGTGGAGGAATTGTAGATACCATTTCAGAAGAACAGTATCCATAGAAGTATCTACAGCAAAGGCATGAAGCAGAGACTATGAGAACTGAGAACTGTGAGACTGAGACTGGAGGAGAGTGGGCCAGTAAATCAGAGAGTCTTATAATGGGGGATTTTAATTTCCCAGATATTGACTGGAATTTGTGGGTTGGTCACTCACACATTAGCAAGGCTTTTGTGGATTTATTGTGTGATTGTTTTCTACATCAGCATGTTCGGGAGGCAACTAGAGGGAGTAATACTCTTGATTTGATTATCAGTAGTGATTCTTCATGCATTAAGAACCTACAGATAAAGGAACCACTAGGTGGCAGTGATCATAGTGTGCTGAAGTGGGATTTACTCAAAGAGGTAACTACCATCAGGAGTAAAGGGAAGGGTTTTTGCTTTCGTAAAGGCGACTACGGAGGTCTGAGACAGTATTTAAATTCTATACAGTGGGACCAACTGATGATGTTACCAACAGAAAATTCAAAATGGGAAGCATTCAAAGAAATAATCTTGGAAGCTACTGGGCTTTACATACTAACTAAGAAATATTGTTCATGGTTTAGGCCTAAATGGATGTCAGATGAACTAATGAGACATGTGGCAGAGAAGAAAAATGCATGGGATACATATAAATTAATGGGTGACATGGAAGCCTATGATAGATATAAGCTGGTCTGTAACCAAGTCACAAAGGAGATTAGGCAGGCAAAGGCAGATTATGAGAAATCTTTGGCAAAGAAAAACAGAAAAGAGTTCTACCTATTTAAACTCTAGAAGGAAAGGGATGAATCAGATTGGTCCACTGGATATTAATGGTTCAACTGTTGATGATCCTGCTGAGGTGGCTAACAAACTAAATGAATATTTTGCATCTACGTTCACTCACGAGGAGTTATTCAGGGAGGGTATACCAGAGGTGAGTTAAACTCTGGCAGTGAGCTGGATGATTTTGTAATAACTGAGTGGAAAGTGGAGGAGAAATTGTTGAAGATAAACATAAAAAAGCACCCGGGGTGGATGGGATCTATCCAGTTATATTAAAGGAGGCAGCAAATGAAGTAAGCAAGCCCTTAGCCATAATTATGAGAGCTTCTTTGGACTCAGAAGAGGTACACATGGACTGAAGATGTGCAAATGTGACCCCAATTCACAAAGGAGGATCAAAGGCTGACACAAGTAATTATAGACCTGTTAGTTTAACTTCTGTTCCAGGAAAATTAATGGAGGCACTGGTTAAAGAAGCACTGCAGGATCATCTAGACAAGAATTCAGTTATAGCTCAGACAGCATGGTTTTGTTAAGGGCAAGTCTTGCCTGACCAATTTGATTGGATACTATGATGTGGTCGCAAAGGAACTGGATGCAGGGAATAACTTTGATATCATATATTTGGATCTTATAAATGCTTTTGATACTGTTACACATGGAAGACTGCTGAACAAATTGGAGCAGTGTGGCATTGGAGGCAAATTGCTGCTATGGATAAAGGGATGGTTGAGTGGGAGAAGACAGAGTAGTAATCAGTGGACACTGCTCATCATGGACTAATGTTATTAGTGGAGTCCCTCAGGATTCAGTGTTGGGTCCATTGTTGTTTTCTGTATTTATAAATGATATTGATGATGGTATATCAAGCTTAGTGTCCAAGTTTTCAGACGATATGAGTTTGGCAGGTTTGTTAAGGACACTAATGACAGTACGCTGCTGCAACAGGATCTAGAAAAGTTGAGCAGATGTGCTGAGAGATGGCAAATGAAGTTTAACATTGAAAAATGTTAAACTTGAAGCAGTAACCCCAGAGTGACGTATCAACTCTGTGGTACTACACTGAAAGTGGTAGAGAACAAAAAGGACCTGAGGGTATAAGGCAGTGGTCAGGCTACACCTTGAATACTGTATACAGGTCTGGAGGCCTTGTTTTAAGAAGGATGTAGAGCTGTTGAAACGAGTACAGAGAAGGGCAACAAGATTAGTGAATGGAACAAAGGGTTGCTCTTACGAAGAAAGGCTTAAATTTTGCAAATTACAGTGTCTGGAGACTAGGCACATGCAAGGTGATCTGATTGAGATGTATAAAGCCTTGAATGGTTTGAGCATGCGCAGTGCTGATGGGATTCTTCCTCTTGCTCAGAATAATCACCTGAGAGGGCATAAATTCAAATTGAGGAAAGACAGATGTGTGGAAGTTTGGTTTTAGCCAGTGGGTGGTTGGTTGGTTGGTGGAACAGACTTCCAACCTTTGTTGTGGAAGTTGATAGTCTAAATAAATTTAAGGCTCAGCTGGACAGGTATTTGGAACGAACGGAGAGGTGAAATGGGAGTGTTTTTTTTTTTTTTTTTTTTTCTGTTGCTACATAAGCTTGCTTTTTTGCATCGTATGCCTTTACTAATGCTATTACTTTGCAAAAGATGGGACATTAAATTAAACTGATTGCCATCTCTTGAATAGAGTCTAGCAGCTTAAGAGAGGATTTGGAAGTACCATCCCTGATGTGGGAACAGTATTCCACAGTATGGCAAATTTGAGATTTGTATCAGGTGAATAGTTGTTTGGAATAAACCAGAGAGCAAAAAAAGGAAACCCACTTTTTTTTATGAAGAGGAAGCAATATTTGTGATGTGCTTATGATCAGTTAGATTAGCAGTAATCCATATATGAAATATGTGATCTTGTCTAGAAATCTGTTGATAATGAGAATTGGAGCAGTAAACTTTTCTACTGACCAGGCTAGCCAGGTGGGTAAAGTGTCTGCCAAAGGTCTCAGGCTTGGATCAGAGTAGAATAAAAAAAAAGCAGTAAACATTTTACAAGAATTAAGATATGGCTGTTAGAAGGGTTGAAGCTCAGTTTCCTTTGCTCCATTGGAGATCAGGTATTTCCAATGGGAGAGAAGACTTAAATTGTCCACCACCAATTACTAAAAAAATTAGAATGCTGATTGCCCATTACCTGGAGATCAGTATTTAATAAATTGGTGGTGGATATTTGAAAAATTTTTGAAGCTGTTTGTGCTGAAATATGGTGGAATGTAGTTTGCTGACATCAGCAGAACTATGGATAGGATTTCTAGTCAGTGGAAAGTAGTAGTAGTAGTAGAGGCATAAAATGTAAGAAAGCAAACTTATGTAGCATCAGCCAAAAAAAAAAAAATTCATACATCCATTCCCTCTAAAAGTTTGTCCAGTTCCTCCTTGAATTTATTTAAGCTACCAACTTCCACAACGGCAGATGGAAGTTTGTGTTAGCAATCAACTGCCTGATGGCTAAAGGAAAATTTCCACACATCTATTCTACAACTGTCTTTTCTCAATTTGAATTTATGCTCCCTCAAGTTTGTAATCTGAGCAAGAGGTGCCACTCCAGGTGCCTTTCTTACGTTGTTTAATTTCAACAATTTCTCCTCCCCTTCGCTCTCAGTTATTACAAAATCATTAAGCTCCCTGTTAGAGTTTAATAAGCTTCTGGCCTCCACTTCCTTACAGAATTCCTCATGCGTGAATGTAGATGAAAATACTCATTCAGTTTGTCAGCTATCTGAACAGGATCATCAACAGTCGAACCATCAATATCAAGTGAACCAACCTGATTCATCCCCTTCCTTCTAGAGTTTATATAAGTAAAGAAGTGCTTGCTGTTTTTCTTAGCATTAACATACAAGAGGAAAAGAATGGGGGAAAGAACTTGAATCTTGGGGAACACTAGCATAAGTGGGGAAATTAGAAGACAGCTGTCTATCATCATGCAGAGTGAGTGGTCAGAGAGCACTGGATATGCAATCACAAAAGCATTAGCAGCAATCCATAAGATGGGAGCTTGTTTGTTCACTGACAGAATTCATACTGGCAATGATCAGATGGAATGTTTCGAAGTAGCTTAAGAATTCGGTGGTAATGTATTTCTTCATTACAGGCACTCCTCAACTTACATAATTAATCAGTTTTTTTCATGTATGTAATTCTGTTTTGTACGCAAGTCCAACTTTGGTCTTGTAGATACAAAATATATGTACAGTACAATGCACTGAGATTATAACCACAACAACTGAGATTATAACCAAAACTTCATCATGTACAGGATTTTGCGATTTGTAACCAAGTTGAATGAGGCTGAAAAAAACCTACAATGAATAATAATGTAGAGCACAATATTTATTCAAAACTAATTTAATCTAAATACGATATGTAATTTCATTTAATCTACAATTAAATCACTTTGCGATGGACTCTCCAAATAAAATACCATTCGCTATATGTTATGTAGTAAGCACCGGTCTTTGTGATCACTTTTGTGAACTGAATTTTAATTGTATTAAACGTAGATTCTAATAAGCAAAAATAGGAGAAATATTATCCACAGGCCTACAAAAGTAAAGATATAGAGCACAAATTTACACTTTACTTCCTCCAATTAACAAAATTAAATGATGCAATAAAATTGGAAGAATATTTCCCACAGGTTAGCAGAATAAAAATAAATTTTTGCTTACGTACATAGCTTAATTAATAGTGTAAATAATTGATATTTCTGTTCACTGACATTTTTTTTTGTCATAAAATTTAAAACAGTAAGCAAATAAACAATCAATAACAAATTACACACAAATTGCAACTAACGCGATATGTGCAAGTGAGATATGGAGTAACAACTTTGCAAAGCACAAAAAAGGAATGAAGAGAAGATTCTGAAAATTTATTTATGTTTTTTTATATGATTGAATATTTCAGTGAAGGGGAAGCACATTTCACCATAATAACGTAAAAAAAAATAAGTGTGGAATTCCAGCTATCGGTATCATCGCAAATGCAATAAGATCGAGTTTACTACCCGTTCACAATTACATTGCATTAACAGAAAAGCTCAATAAACCGGAAACTGCTAATTGTTTTTATTGTTTTATGGTAGTGACCTCCAGAAATCTGCTTTAGAAAAATATCACAAAGGCATTCAAAATTGATTCTTATAACCAAACATAGCAACAGTTTTGTGCTTTGTATGTATCTGCAAGTTGTACATAAGTAGAGGTGTGCCTGTACTTTGTAAAGAGTAAAATGCAGTGTTTCAATAATTGGATAGGAGGAATTTGTCACTTTTGTTAGGAACTGGCCAAATATGAGAAACTTTCAAAGCAGAAGGAAAAACACTATGGAATAAGAAAGTAAGAAGGCACAGAAGAAGAACACAGGTTTTGCGAACAAGTGAAAATGTGTCATTAGGACCTAGAGCTTTCTTGGCATCAAATTGTTCAGAATATTTCTAATATCCCTCTGTTGGAAGATGATGGAAGGCTCCTGCCATACCAAGAGTGTATTGGGTATGGTAGGAAGTAATTTACCAAGATCATTGATACAAGAGTTAGAAGAAAAGTACAATCTAGTAGGTCACCTTTATCTTTAGCTGAGATTGCGATAGAACCATCAGGTTCTAACAGAAGTGTGAGAGTTTAGATCGACAAGAGACCAGAATGCTCAAACTGCCAATCAATTCAATAAGAAGCAAGTTTTCTGCTTTTGGTCTGCTCAAAGTTGAGTTTGGGATGATTAATGACTGTTTTACAATTATTGTAGGCTTTAGCACAGGCAGAAAATGAAGCTAGAGATTTGGATACAAGTAAATTGCAATATGCCACAGCCTTAGTACTTTTATAACTGATCAAATTTTAGGATATAATGCATAGTAAATTAGGAGCAGCAGTGCGTAGCCACCCTTCTTGATTAGACCGGAGTTCGGGCCCGTAGCTACCAAATACGGAGGATGCGGAAAGGTCAGGGAATGACCACCACGTATCCCCGGAGCAATATGGTCTGTCTTAGTTGCTAATGCTCCTAAAAACCAAACAACAACAGCATAGTAAATTATTTCATCCCTACAAGAATAACTTCACTAACATTATCTGAGCAAACATGGGATCAGAAGATTTGAAATAGTAATGCAACCAAGCAGAAGAGGAATAAAAATCATGCAGATCATTCCATTTCACATTCTTGCAATACCAAACAACAGGATGCTAAGAATGGTCACAAGGGAGAAACTCCATTTTAGGAGAGACCATCACCAAGTTGCAATCTGAGGTATTAGAGGACCATTGTCATTGACTATGTAGTTTGAAGGGTTGTTGGTAAAGAAGAGTTCAAAAGATCAACTTTGTTGGTAAAGAAGAGTTCAACTTTAATTAAAAATTAATTAAGAATTTGTGAATTTTTGAGACCTTTAATAATAAAGTTAATTATGCATAAGGAAATTAATACATACATTGCACTTCTTCTGGACCATCCCCCAGAGCCGAGAAACAACCAGGAATCCATGCACACATTTTGAAGCTTTAAAGATGGGGTTCTGTCTCTTAACTTTTTGTTTTCTCAGGCCTGCTAAAGACAAGAAAAACATGCACTCTCTCTCTCTCTCTCTCTCTCTCTCTCTCTCTCTCTCTCTCTCTCTCTCTCTCTCTCTCTCTCTCTCTCTCTCTCCCAATGATTATGTTATTTACTTGCATGACGGGGGGGGGGAATATATATTTTTTGAATGTATGTAATTATTTTAAGTAGTCAAGAATCAGCCAAAAGTTGTCAAATGTAAAAAGGATTAGTCAGATTAATGACATCAATCCAGATTATTACCAACAAGGAAAGGCTGGCAGATCAAAGCAAAGTCTAAATATATTTGCCTAATTGGAATTTTTGTTATAATTTAAAATGATAACAGAACTGTATTATGTGCACATTCTTAGATAATATAGTTTCCTATAGATGGAAAATTGAAACTGGTATTACAATTTTATTAGCAGCCAAACATGAATATTAAATATACTTTACAGCAAACAAATGATTCTTTAAAGGATTGATGCATTCATAATTGCAAAGCTAAATACATACTCGCATTTTAAAGAAATGCCGGGTTTTTTTTGGAAGTGGAACCATGTTAGATGAAGCAAGCAAGCAAATTTAGTTGATTTAAGGATTGCTTGTCTGAGTTTAGAGGGAACTGCTAATTCAAGTTATTGTTATATGATTGCTTGTCAAAAAAAATAAAGTTACAGGGAAATATATATATGCTATTCAAATGAACTAGAGTTGCATTTAATTTCGATAATGGAGTACCAGCAAAATTTATTAAAGGTAACAGTGTGACAATTGGAAGGAAATTCAGAAAGCTAGAAGCTGATTACAGTGGTAAAGGAACCCAGGGTTAATTTAGAAATACTATGTTCAATAAAGGGATTGGCACAATTGTTTTTTTATTTTAATTGGGGACCATGACACTTTTAGCCTTAACTGAATTGATCAGACGAGGTTAACACTTTTGCTGCTAGCTTTTCTGATGACGGTTTGAACCAGAACCTTTTTTTTGGGCTTTCTTTTCACTATGACTGAATTAATCAGCCTCCAGTGAAGGTTGCTTGATAGAAATATCCAGCTTTTCTTATGTGAAATTGGAAGAAAAAGTTCTAAAGTAGGGTGGTTCCCCCTACAAGTGGATTAAAATCTGAAGCCACATATTTGCATTCAGAAATCAGTCAACATGTTAACAGGACAATAAAGATGGGGAAAAAAATGGCATGGAAGCTATAATAGCATTAACTGAATTGGAGGTCTTTGCACTAGCAACTCTGTAGCCACAACAGACACATGTATCTGTCCTTGAGGTTGTCACAGACATTCTCTCAGATATGACTTGCTACCTGGGAGTCTAAAACGCTGATGGAACTGATATTCGGCTGACACTCAAGTCAAGTGGACCCAATTTCGGCAACGTCTGGACGGTCTGTGACAGCCAAATCCTCTGCTTGCACCTTCACGATGGCGATACTGTTAGTAATCCTGGGTATAACCTCCATGCACAAGTACATGGTGGGTGACCACCCAGGTGTGAACCAACGTAAGCAGGGGTCGAGGTGTGGCGCCCACACCACATGTAGGAATGCCGCCCCTCTATGTACTAGGTGATAGATGACTCTCATCAACCGGCGCAATAATCCCACTTTGCTTATTGGAGGCTTGAAGTGGTGGAACCCATGTTTAGTATCTAGAGCGAAGTTCCGGTCAACCCTTCTCCATCTCTTCCATCATGCAGTATGATTGATGACTTTTGAGGCTATGATGAACATCGTGGTGAGATCCATTATTCCTTACATTTCGAGAGTACAGCTCTAAAACAGTGTTCGCAGGCTGACCGCTAGTTAGTACACCGGACCGAACCTATTGGAAACTCTATAGGAGGCTTCCGGATCAGCTAGTGTATAATCTTGCTACCTCTACTCTGCCAGATAGGGACTGGATGAAGTCCGAGTAGTGTGTATGCGGGGCGCATTGTCGAGGCCACGTTATGTCAAGTATCTGGGTATATTCTTACCACATGCATGCCATATCCAAAAATTTCATTACTTCATACATCATGTCCCACCCACTTTTTCTTACTATTGAATACACCATGAATTGTCAAAATAATAGAGCAAGCTTATCTACGAAAAGATCTAAACCTCCCAAGGACTTCCTAATTCATTTCACAAATATACGTGGTCTCAATTCTAATCTCAACGATGTCCATTTCCACTTGCAGTCTGCCAAACCCCACGTACTTTTTCTGACAGAATCTCAGTTATCGGTTGATTCAACTACTGCTCATCTCAGTTGCCCAAATTATTTGCTGTATGATTCCTTTCACCTCAACGGTGGTACTTGTGCATATGTCCGTTCTGATATTCCCTGTCAGAGACTTGGCAATTTGGAATCTACTCTCTTTGATCTTCTCTGGCTTAAAATCTCTCTACCTTATTGTGTCAAATTCGTCTGTTGTCTCTACTGTTCTCCCAACTCCACTAATCACTTGGAGCTCTTTGACTTACTCTCTTTGCAACTTTACTTTTTCCTGTCCCAGTTTCCTAACAGTGAGGTAATTTTCCTTGGTGATTTTAATGTTCACAACTCCAGCTGGCTTCCGTTTTCTAGTCACACCGCCCCAGCTGGTTGAGAAGCTGAGGCTTTTGCAATTACTCATGACCACAGATTGTTCATTTACCTACAAGAATACCGGACAATCCTAATCATACAGCCAACACACTTGATCTTTTTCTCACAAACAACCCTTCTAAGTACACGGTCGAAGTGAGAGGTTCTTTAGGCACTTCAGATCACAACTTGGTGATTGTCTCTTCTCCAATGGAGCCTTTATCTCATGGCTGTTCTCAACCTCTTGTTGTTTGGCATTACAAGAATGCAAAATAGGATGACTTCCAAGATTTCTTTTCTTCTTTTCCTTGGTCAGATTACTGTTTCAAAACTTCTGATGTCAGCGTTTGCTCAGATTGTGTCAGTGAAATTATTCTTGCAGGAATGGAATCCTTTATCCCACACTCCTTTTTTAAAATCTGTCCTTTATCTAAACCTTGGTTTTCCAATAAATGTGCTAAGGCTGTTCAAGAGAATAATGTTGCATATCGTAATTGGCTTGTTTCTAATTCTTCTGCTTCATTTTCTGCCTACACCAAAGCTCGCAACAATTGTAAAGCAGTTATTAATCGGTCCAAACTAGAGTTTGAACAGGCTAAGAGTAGAAAACTTGCTTCTTGCCCTAATGGTAGCCGAGAATTCTGGTCTCTTGTCAAAGCTATTGGCCGCAACCTTTGCCCATCTTTGCTCCCATCTCTGTCCAAACCATATGGTTCTGTTGTCACTTCAGCCAAGGATAAAGCTGACCTGCTAGCATCCCATTTTTCTTCCAACTCATGTATTAATGATCTTGATAAAACACCTCCCTCCATTCCCAACACGCTCCATTCAATGCCTCCTGTGGTCTTCCGTCAAAAGGATGCCAGAAGGATTTTGACAAATCTTGATGCTAAGAAAGCTCCAGGTCCTGATGGTATTTCTCCACTTGTTCTCAAAATCTGTGCTCCTGAACTTACTCCTATTCTTTGCTGCCTCTTTTCACTTTCTGATTCCAAAGGTGTTTTTCCTTCTACTTGGAAATTGGCTCATATCCAGCCAGTTCCTAAAAAGGGTGACAAATCCCTCCCATTGAATTATCGTCCCATTGCAATTACTTCTACTCTTTCTAAAATAATGGAGAAATCCATTAACCGCCAACTCTTAAACTACCTAGAAACCTTCCGTCTGATCAACGATCGCCAGTATGGATTCCGTCAGTGTCGATCCACTGGTGATATTCTGGCTTCTGTTACCCATTTATGGACTAATTCAATGGAAAGGTTCGGCGAAACACAAGTAGTTGCTCTTGATATCTCAAAGGCTATCGATCGTGTTTGGCATAAAGGTCTTCTAAACAAACTTTCATCTTATGGTTTTTTACCATCCTGTTTTTTGTAATTGGTTATCCAGTTTTCTCTCTGATCGCTCACTCTTGGCGCATTATAGCCTTAGTAGCTAATGCGCCAATAAAACCAAAACAAAACAAAAACAAAACTGATCGCTCACTGAGCGTGATGGTAGATGGCTCTCTGTCTTCTAACTTCTCCACTAATGCCAGTGTCTCGTAAGGTTCAGTTCTTTACCCCACTCTTTTCCTCTTGCATATTAATGACCTTCTTCCATTGACTGGAAATCCTATCCATAGTTTTGCCGATGATAGCACATTGCATTCCACTTTCCATTTTGAGAAACCTTGCCCTGCTCAATCAGCTTCAACTTCTCGAAAATCTGCTACCAATTCCTTAAATGCGGATCTTCAGGTAATTCTCCAGTGGGGCAAAGACAACTTAGTTGATTTCAATCCTTCTAAAACTCAGTGTTGTCTTATATCTCGCAAAAAGGATTCTTCTGCTCCTATGCTTATCTTTGGTGACACTCCGATTTCTAGGCAAAATGATATTGCTCTTTTGGGGATTACCCTGACTTCTAATCTCTCTTGGCACAAGCATATTACAAATACTGCTTCGTCTGCATCTAAAAAACTTGGTTTTCTCTTTTGCTATCGGCGTTACTTTTCATCTAAACAGCTGTTCACTCTGTACAAATTTCAAATCCACCCTACCATGGAATATTGTTCCCACATCTGGGGTAGTGCCCCCCAAAACCTCTCTCAAGCTTCTTGATTCCATTCAGAAGAGGGCAGTTAGGTTAATTAATGATTCATCTCTAACAGAGTCTCTCCACTCGCTGTCTCATAGACATACTGTTTCTGCTGCATGCCTCTTCTACAGATATTTCCATGGGCACTGTTCTTCTGAATTGGCTTCTATAATTCCTGCTCCCTCTTTCAAAACAGTTCGAACACGTGCAGCCAACATCCATTTACTATTCAACTTCAAACTCACAGAACCAACTTTTCATCTTCCTTGTTTATTCATTCAACTGCCATTTTCTGGAACAACCTTCCGTCGTACGTATTTCCTGAAAATTACAGTCTACAGAAGTTCAAGTCCAATATCAACAAATATCTTCTTTTGTCTTCTTAACCTCCAACCTAAGCATGGTACTAAGTACTATAGGTTCTAATACCTCTCGTGTTTGGGGTTTACATAAAAAAATAAAATAAAAATGTATCTCCATACAGGACACAGTAAAAACTTTGTACATATGGGAAACATCATTAGTTTGTCTGAAAGCCCTTCTTAGCATGAGTAGGCCTTTCAGGTGAATGTTACCTCCCATGCAACTTTATTATTTTTTATTCCTTCCTACCCCAATAAAACACTTCCCTGTGGTGTCCAGTTCACTGCATCATGTGCTGCAGGTGGATCATATGCAGCCATGTGATCATGTGCAGGTGGCCTTAAGTGTCAGTTTTGTTCATCCATTTATTTTCTTAAATTAAAAATGAAGATAAATAGAAAAACTTTAACTAAAAATTTTCTGAAGCTCTGATAGAGGTTAGTGTTTTCTCTCATATTCCAAGGTCTGTCTAGAAAATTCCTTAATTTGTTACAGACCATATTCCAAGAATATGGTCTGTACCAGATTAAGGAATTTTCCAAGACCATATTCCAGAATAAAGGAGTTCAACTGTAGTGGAAATTTGAGTAATCTAAATCAGCTGTTGTTTTGTTTGAACAGATACTTGATTTTTTTTCCAGACATCCATGTGAAATTTGTGGTAAATTTCTTACCACTCGTGGAAGATTGGAAAGTCATTACTTTCTCCATAGAGGTGAAAAGCCTTTCAAATGCACTCTCTGTGACAAAAGTTATTCTTCAAAGAACACTTTAGAGGCTCATGAGGTATGTACACATTATACTTGAGAAATGAACAGTAAAAAAAAAAAAAAAACATGCAGAATGGAATTTCAAGGATTATTAGGGCATTAAGGAAATGTTTTCCAACTGACATGAATATTATGTATTGTTTAACAAAAAATGAGATTGGTTTGTTATAGTTTAATAGAAATGTTTGATACAAATTTTATTAACAGCATAAGTCAGTGTTATGCAACCGTCGTTCAACTTTGGACCAGATGAAAATTTTAAATTACCACAGGCCATCCCTATTTATACACAATTATAGTTTAATTTGATTAACATTGGTATATCATTATAATTTACAGTAGAGCGTCAATATTCCAAACTAATTGGGACTGGGGGTGGTTCGGACTTCCGATTTGTTTGGATTTTCGAACTTATCAAAAATACTGTTCTGGAGACTAAAAAAAAAAGTTTAGTAAGTTTAGAAATAAAAACACTGGCTTTAAAATCTATGGGACTGGCTAATTTTTTTTAAAATCCAGTGCCTTTTTACAAAACATAGGTCCAGATATGGGTTCTCCTAAACTTTGTCTCTGTGTGAACTACAAATAATGGCATATTCGAGCTGTTTTCATAGTTTTTCTTTTTTTGCACCATCTGAATCAAGTTTTGATGCAAACATTTAAAATTTTTTCCTTGTTGTTTTTAATATCTGTTATGGTTGACTCTCCAACCTTGTAAAATTTTGCTAACGAAGACCTGCGTTCTCCCTTTGAAAGTCTGTTAAAAATCTCAATCTTTGATTCAGTTGTTAAAAATCTCAATCTTTGATTCAGTTGTTAAAAATTTCTGCTTCCTTTTAAAGGATGAAGGAAACTACAGTATGGTAAAATAAAACTCTGTTCAGAATCTTTTACTCCAATCTCACTTGCATGTATCATGTTAGTTGCAATTTCTGTGTGTCATGTTCTTTGTTATTGATTGATGCTTATCTTTTTTTACTGTTTTAGATTTTACAAATACCCCCTCCCCCAAAAAAAACCAGGGAAGAAATATCAGATTATAAAGTGTTGAATATGAATAACAGATTACAAAGTGTTATGTTTCATTAGTACTGTATGTATATTAATTAAGCTCTGTACGTAAGCGTAAATTTATTTTTATTTTGCTAACCTGCAGATAATATTCTTCCGATTTTCACATATCATTTAATTTTGTTAATTGGTAAGGAGAAAAAAGGTGTAAATTTGTACTTTATACGGTATCTTCATTTTTATAGCCTTTAGATAATATTCCTCAGATTTTCACTTATTAGAATTACTGTTTAATAGAATCAAAATTCAATTCACAAACGTGATCACAATAACTGGTGCTTACTATAATTATTTTAGTAACTATAAAATAAAATAAAATGGTGGCTCATTTGGATTATTGACGTTTGGATTTTCAACTATCTACCGCATGATTTATCTAACTCCTTTTAAAACGATTTTTTTAAATAACACAGTAATTTCTAAAACTGTTTATTAGGAATATTACAATTGGAACACATAGCACAAATGAAAAGAAATCATAACTTATAAAATTATTACATAATACAGTAAGACCCCCGTATCCGTGGGGGATACGTTCCAAGACCTACCGTGGATAGCTGAAACTGCAGATATAAGTGAACACCTGCTAACCCCTTTTATAAAGTGATTATCTTGTACATACATACATACATATGTATAATAAAATTTAATTGATAAATTAAACACACAGAAAGACATTATCAATATTAAATACGGTAATGATAAAGTACAGCAGACTCTCGATTTACCGGAACACTTCAAGACTCCAAATTAAAAGGAAAAAATCAACCAGAAATCATAAAATTCAAGTAATAACTAGAATAGGAATAAACAGATATTTTGCAAGTCATAAATAAGTGACAAGAACTGGCGTTATAGGTCGTCTTTGGGGGATTAGTGTACCTATTATCTTGCAACCCCCACTGTCTTCATGCCTACCGCTCAAAACAAAAAAAAAAAAAAAAGACCAAATATTTAGTTTGATTTAGGGTGTTGCGTCAATTGTTATGTTCCGTCACACCGCAAAAGGACATTTTGTATATTTATGTCAGGAATGTCGGAATTTTTTTTTTTTATATAGTAACTATTTTTTTTTTTGTTTAGAAATTGTGAAAATGTTGGGCAAACACAAGAATTGTGCTTTCAAGATTAAACAAAAACTTGAAATTATTCAAAAGTTTAAAAACGGTGCATCTGTTAAATCTCTAAAGAACCATTATAATGTTGGTGAACAAACCATACGCAACCTTGTAAAAAATAAAGGGAAGCTATTCGATTTAAAATCGACATCGTAAAAAATAAAAGGAAGCATTGTATTGAATACACGAGTAGTATGTGTTAAGTTTTTTCGTTTTTTTTTTCTGTGGTTAACTGTAGGTAACTGAATCAGCGGATACGGGGGCACAACTAATAGTAAAAATGAAAAAATAAAATGTCATATTAATGTGATTTTTACTTGGCAAGAATCAAATTTTTCATTGTTTAATGAAATGTTAAGTTATTATATTAAGAAAAAATATTAAGAAATAAGTTATATTTAGAAATCTTATTTTGGATGTTGAGGTCTGATGCCCTCAGTTTTTATTTTGATTTTGCATATTTCATTTTGGGAAAGAGCTGTAAACATTTATTGATATTCCTAATTAGGGACAGTTCAAAAATCGTTAATGGAGAACATTACATGGGAGGATATCTTTTGACTCTCAAATTCAGAGAAATGACACACCACACATCCTTCAGCCACTGTAGGAGTTGTGGGAGGTTAAAATTTTCTTCTAAAATAAAAAAATGCAGACTTGCACCCTTTTTTCTATCAAATCACTAAGAGTTTCCCATTCTTGAACTAAATATTTGACAATCTTGGGAAAGAGGTATAAAGGATTGAGATATGAATATCAAGAAAACAGTAATATGAGAATTCACTAGTGAATAATGTGTGTCATTGTTTGAGGAGAAGCATCTAACAATTTAGCAATATTTTTTAGCATTAGCATAGGCACATGATTCAAGAAAGCAAGCTTATACAGCATCAACCAAATAAAAAAAAAAAACTTTCCCACTTCACTAATCCATTCATTTTGATGCAAGTATTGTTCTTAATTTTTAAATTTTCACACATTTAGAAAAATTTGTGTTCTGGATGTGAGAGTTGTTGAAGTACATTATAAACTATACATTACATAATGTATAGTTAAATATAATTAGCATTAGCATTAGCATTAGTAGAGGCATATGATGCAAGAAAGCAAGCTTATTCAGCATCAGCCAAAAAAAAAAAAAAAAAAACCCTCTCCCATTTCACCCCTCCGTTCGTTCGAAATACCTGTCCAGTTGAGCTTTAAATTTGTTTAGGCTATCAACTTCAACAACAAGTGATGGAAGTCGGTTCCACCAACCAACCACCCGCTGGCCAAAGGCAAATTTCCGCACATCTATCCGACATCCGTCCTTCCTCAATTTGAATTTATGCCCTCTGAGGTGATTATTCTGAGAAAGATGAAGAATCCCATGGCATTGAGCATGCTCAAACCATTCAAAACCTTATACACCTCTATCAGATCACCTCGCCGGTGCCTAGTCTCCAGACTCTGTAATTTGCAAAACTTAAGCCTTTCTTCGTAAGAGCAACCCTTTGTTCCATTTACTAATCTTGTTGCCCTTCTCTGTACCCGTTCCAGCAGCTCTACATCCTTCTTGAAATGAGGCCTCCAGACCTGTATACAGTACTCAAGATGTGGCCTAACCATTGCCTTATACAAGGGAATGATCACCTCCTTATCCCTGCTAGAAAAATTCCTGTATATCATTGACAAGACACCATGAGCTACTCTTGCAGCTCGTCTGCACTGCTCAGAGAACTTCATATCTGCCTGCACAATTACCCCCAGGTCCTTTTCATTCTCCACCACTGTCAGTGTAGTACCGCAGAGTTGATACATTGCTCTGGGGTTACTGTTACCCATATGTAGTACTTTACATTTGTCAATGTTAAACTTCATTTGCCACCTCTCAGCCCATCTGTTCAACCTTTCCAGATCCTGTTGCAGCAGCATAGCGTCAGTAGTGTCCTTAACGACCCTGCCAACCTTTGTATCATCTGCAAACGTAGACATTAAACTTGATATCCCATCATCAATATCATTCATAAACACCGAAAACAACAATGGACCCAACACTGAACCTTGAGGAACTCCACTAATAACATTAGTCCACGTTGAGCAGTGTCCATTGATTACCACTCTCTGTCTTCTGCCACTCAACCATCCCCTTATCCATAGCAGCAATTTGCCTCCAATGCCACACTGCTCCAATTTGTGCAGCAGTCTTCCATGTGCAACAGTATCAAAAGCCTTTCTAAGATCCAAATATATAATATCAAAGTTATTCCCTGCATCCAGTTCTTTTGTGACTACATCATAGTATCCAATCAAATTGGTCAGGCAAGACCTGCCCTTAACAAAACCATGCTGCGTCTGAGCTATAACTGAATTCTTGTCTAGATGATCCTGCAGTGCTTCTTTAACCAGTGCCTCCATTAATTTACCTGGAACAGAAGTTAAACTAACAAGTCTATAATTACTTGTGTCAGCCTTTGATCCTCCTTTGTGAATTGGGGTTACATTTGCACATCTCCAGTCTATGGGTACCTCCCCTGAGTCCAAAGAAGCTCTCATAATTATGGCTAGGGGTTTGCATACTTCCTTTGCTGCCTCCTTTAATATAACTGGATAGATCCCATCCACCCCAGGTGCCTTTTTTATGTTTATCCTCAACAATCTCTCCTCCACTTTCCTCTCAGTTACTACAAAATCATCCAGCTCACTGCCAATGTTTACTTTACCTACATCATTCTCCTTCCTGAATAACTCCTCATGCGTGAATGTAGATGCAAAATACTCGTTTAGATTGTTAGCCACCTGAGCAGGATCCTCAACTGTTGAACCATCAATATCCAGTGGACCAATCTGATTCATCCCTTTCCTTCTTGAGTTCAAGTATGTAAAGAACTCCTTTCTGTTTTTCTTTGCATCCTTTGCCAAGGATTTTTCGTAGTCTGCCTTTGCCTGCCTAATCTCCTTTGTGACTTGGTTACAGACCAACTTATATCATATCTATCATAGGCTTCCATGTCACCCATTAATTTGTATGTATCCCATGCATTTTTCTTCTCTGCCACATGTCTCATTAGTCCATCTGACAACCATTTAGGCCTAAACCTTGAACAATATTTCTTAGTTGGTATGTAAAGCCTGGTAGCCACCAAGATTAGTTCCTTGAATGCTTCCCATTTTGAGTTTGCTGTTGGTAACATCATCAGTTGGTCCCACTGTATAGAATTTAAATACTGTCTCAGACCATCATAGTCGCCTTTACGAAAACAAAAACCCTTCCCTTTACCTCTGATGGTAGTTACCTCCTTGAGTAAATCCCACTTCAACACACTGTGATCACTGCCACCTAGTGGTTCATTTATCTGCAGGTTCTTAATGCATGAAGAATCACTACTGATAATCAGATCAAGAGTATTGCTCCCTCTTGTTGCCTCACGAACATGCTGATGTAGAAAACAATCATCCAATAAATCCACAAAAGCCTTGCTAGTGTGCGAGTGACCAACCCACAAATTCCAGTCAATATCTGGGAAATTAAAATCCCCCATTATAAGACTCTGATTTACTGGCCCACTCTATTTCCCTGTACAATATATTATTATACTCATCAGAGTCATTAGGCCTATAGCACACTCCTACTCTCAATTTTGATTTCCCTATGCTTATGTCACACCAAACTGACTCGACACTGCCCTGTCCATCGATGTCAACTGGCTTCACTTCCTTTGACTTTATGTGTTTCTTAATTAATATCATAACCCCTCCTCCCCTCCTGTCCTGTCTATCCTTTCTATATACATTGTATTCCCCAAATTCCAGTTCCGCATTACTTATATCTGTGTGACACCACGTCTCTGATATCCCAACAATATCTGCCTTTGATGTTTTGAGCAATACCTCAAATTCATCAAATTTATTTACCAAACTCCTAGCATTGGTGTACACGCAGGTATACATGCACCTGTTTCTATTCTTAGCTACCCTAACACAACCCATGTGTTTACTTGTAATGCAATGACTACCAGCAGTCTCTGAAATATCCTGCATCTTGTTTTTCAGACTTCTGCTCATTTGAATAGAAGCAGTGCAAGAATCACTTCCACCTCTGCCAGTGGCTACTGTTAATCTATTAGTCCTTGTATCCCCCCCAACTAGCAGTTTTCCGACCCACCTAACACTGCCTTGACAGCATCAGCAAAAATTCTTGCACCCTTTCTATTTAAGTGTATCCCATCCCTGTAGAAGCAATCTCTCCTGTTAACAAGTACAGTCCAGGCTGAAAAAAATTCTACCCCTTGAGCCTTGCACAATCCCTCCAGGGCCGAATTGATCGACAAGGCTCTCATCATATACTCCCTCCTATCGTGTCTGGGCAGAATTGCAGACACTTTCCAAGTTCAACCCTAATTCACGGCTTTTTTTCAACAGTGACCTGTACTTGCTAAGTAATTCCGCCGGTCTCCTACTCTTAATATCATTAGTGCCAACGTGTACAACTATATCACCTTTTGTGCCCTTAAAAGATGATATCCGCTCTACAACGTCATCAACCTTTGCCCCTGGCAGACATACCCTGGTCCTATTCCACCTATCCTTTTTACAAAGCATGTTCCCCGTTTCCCTGACAATATAGTCACCAACAACTACTAGTTCCTGTGGGACCAGCGCATTCTGCCTAGGGGGCTGCCCCTGTGTTGCCTGATGACCAAGTGCAAGCTCTGGCGTTGATGTGGGCAGCTGAGAGCTTGATGGGCCCCTCAATTTATTTCCTTCGAGGGCATCCACCCTGTCCTTCAAGGTCTCATAAAGGCCCATAACAACGCTGAGTTGTCGCCTGATTTCCTTGCACTCCTTACATCGTGCACACACAAAGACATCCCCCTTGGCAGTATCATGTCCCGTACCCGACTGCTCCGCAAACATCAAGCAAACAGTGCATTTTAATAGACTGTGATTCAGAGGGCAACTGCCCCCCTCAGTTCTCCCCTGAACCACAGCACTCCCATTAGCTTGAGCCTTTTGCTTTGCTGCTCTGGTCAGAGTCATGATTCCAATTTAATTCAATAAAATTTAAAACAAAAATTAAATCCTTAAGTTATATCCCAAAACAGTTATGTTATATATATATATATATATATATATATATTTTTTTTTTTTTTTTCGTTATCTAGTGTTCCCTTTATACAACTTCCGTATCACGTGTACCACTATAGTTATGTATTAATTATTTGTTACGATTAAGTCGTTATATATATTTATAGAGTTAAAAATACAATTTAATTGACAATAAAGTTTATCAAGATTAATAGATTTACTGATTAATTGACAATATTATATTATGCAGTATACTACACTAAGCTTATGCTATCGTGTAAAAATGGCGGGAATTCACGAACAGTATTTCTACGGACTCGTAAGTATTGATTAGTTTCGAAATCTCGCTATCTCAATTTAGAATAAACTAAGGATCCTGACTAGGTCTATAATCTACTTATAGAAGATAATTTGATATAACAATTGGTTAATAAATCGACTAAATTTGGTTAAAAGACCTCTCGTTCAATTTGTGACACGTGGATTTGATACCGTTACCGATACTAAGTAATATCTACGAAATCTCTGTCTAAGTTAAACTTTAAACTAAGTATCGTAACTAGGAATATAAAGCTACTCTAGAAAATAAGTTAATATGACAATTTAAACTAATAAAGCAGAAAATAAATCAGGAAAAACTTCTCTGTTTGAAGAGCTTTAAGGAGCAATGTCTGCACAGGCTAACCTCGCACCCAGACTAGATCTGTAATTAGAGGCATGTGTGTGTTAAGCAAGTTGAAGGGTGCTCTGAGGCTGTGCTATGGTAAGTGAAGTTTTTTGATGTGTATAACACATCTAAAAAAACTCCACTTACCATAGCACAGCCTCAGAGCACCCCAAACGTTTATTCCATTATTAATAGTCAAACTAATAAAACAAACACATCTGAAAAAAGAACTAAAATTCCTGAAAACTTCAGAATTCATTTCACAGATCTAATCTCAGTTCTGTCTTATTTCCATGTATACAATCCTCTCATCCTCACAAACTCTTTTCCCCACAATGTCAACTATTATTATTTTTTTTCTGTTCATCTGATTTTTAGCTAAAGAAACGATCTTCAGCTATGCTATTATAATAGTGATGGAATATACACAGAAAATGTTTAGCCAGACCAGTGCACTATGTGATTATAGTTACCCGAAAGCAGATGAAGATCCTAATCTAAACCATTGCCATATCCAGTTAGTGAAAAATTTTGAAAAAAAATAAATATTTACCAACTACTGGTGTAGTATTTATAAAGAAATAGCTACACACTATCCAGTGGTTTCAAGATTCTGAAAACTGTATTGTCTCTTCTATTGAGCCAAACTTTAATCCACTGAATTCTTCAAAACGAACTCAGAAGTCATACTAATTCAAGTGAATGGTTTTTATTTTATTTTTTACGTTTCAAGAATTGCATTTTAATATAGTAAGCACCTAATTACATACTAATGACAAAATCTGAAAAGATTCAGGTTGTATTGTAAATGTGATGCATAAAATAAAATCTCACTAATTCAAAGCCAAAGGGACCAAAATACATCCATTTCAGTTTAAATGGGTTTAAACTGAAATGGATGTATTTTAAACCAAATGGATTTAAAAGGTATATGTATGAGTTCAGAACATTTTGATATTAATCAAGAAATTTTTAGTCACTCTTATTAAGACTGTTCAGAATTTTCTTAATTCTCGTTTTAAAATTCATGAATTCATTAATGTATGGTTGATACGTTTAGTCAATATTAGAAAGATAACAATTGTGCTGTAAAGAAATTTCAGTAAATTCCTTTCATATGGTAACAAGATCCTGTGTGAAAAATAGTGTTATCACAATGTAATAACATAGACATCTTGAAACAACAAAAACTTCACAAAGAGGGCCTTGTGGCTTGGTGTGTTGTCATGCAAGACGAGTCAACTGCCATCTCCGTATCAAGGCCGCACGTGATGGATTCTCTGCAACAAACATTTCAAAAGTCCAGATAGTAGGCAGCAGTAACACTTTGGCCATTGGGCACAAACTCTTTGTTTAATTTCCTTGCTATCGTAAAAAGTGTTGTGTGTGGTTTTGATTTTTGACCTTTCTTGAACTTTTTTGATTTGGGCAAGTTTGCCGACTTCCACTCTGCACTTTGTCACTTTATTGTGGGGTCATACTGAAAACACCATGTCTCATCATCATCCATAACAATTGAATTCAGGAAGTTAGGTTTGCTTTCAACGGCCTCAGTGAGTTCTCTGTAGTGTTCAACTCTCACCTGCCTTTAACTGTCTGTTAATGATTGTGGAACCAACTGCATTCAGGCCTTTGTTTTCTTCAAATCCTGAGTTATTATTTGTCGAATGGTTTCCTTATTAACGCACAGGTCTTCTGAAATCATTCGGAGTGTTGCACACCAGTCATTGGTAATGATTTCCCTCACGCTTTCAATCATGGCATTCTAACCATTTTTTATGGGCCCAGATGTTCATTGTGTTCCAGTGATTCTTTTCCATGGGCAAAACATTTATGCTACTCAAACACTCGTACACGAGATAGACAATTCTCATACACTTGCTTCATCATTTGAAATGTTTGTGGTATTTCCAGTCTAACACAACCATTGATGTTTGCTCTTTGTTCCATTGTCCCTCCACAACACAGACACAGGAGAGAGGTGCGGTGCAGTTTGGCTTACGCTACATTCTGAAATGGCAAGAAATTTCTGCCGACTTTGACTGCTTTGCTCAAGGAACAATCACTCATATTTACTTCTAGTAGATGGCAGGACCAGCATTTGTCTAAACATCATTGTCATAACATCATTCTCGTTTTCCAATTGCTGCAGTTCCCATGATTAGCCACCAGTAATGATGGAAGTGTGTGTGTGTGTGTGTGTGTGTGTGTGTGTGTGTGTGTGTGTGTGTGTGTGTGTGTGTGTGTGTGTGTGTGTGTGTGTCAGCAGCATTTTGATGAAGATCATGACATGTGAGAACGCTGTGATCATTAGTGAGAATTCAAGACACAGGCTTAGTTGAAATGTGTTGCATTTCCAAATCTTATGTTGATTGGCAAGTCCTGTAGAAATACTGATTTCACTAGCACCTTCGCAGATCATTGCTGATCAGAACATGTGAAATTGAACCATGAAGGTGGCCACAGTAAGAACCAGCAGTCCTTTTTAAACTCTGTATACCACTAAAAAGTCTAAATAACACATGAAATCTCCTCTGAAAGATGAATTGGCATGTGTTATTCAAACATTTTATCACTTTGCAGGTTTCTGTTGCACTTTTTTCACTAATTTTATGCAAATTCACTGTTCTGTAAAATCACTCATTTTTGAATGCAATGAAATGCAAAATTTCAATTCAGATTGTCTGCAGATAAACAGGGAATTCATATGTTACTGTATCTAGTTGAGTCACTGAACACGTTGCAACTATCGACAATGCTGCAATTTCAGGGTACTGAGTCAGTCTGGGGATTTTTTTGATCACACCATATAAGTTTTTTTTATAATACCACAAAATTTTTAAATATAACAACACCTCACCTCTGTATTACAAGAAGTGCTATCTTCTACACTAAGAATACCAGTGTATGGAGCTAATGACGTTTCATACTGGATATTCTACAGCTCTTCTGACAGAAATATTCTTACAAAAATAATACCGAAACCAGTAACTTAATGTTAGAGAGTGAATCTTTATTTCACATTAGTTGACTAACATGAAATTTTAGTCAACTAACAAAGACCAGTTTTTTTTTGTTATTGTAATTTTTACAACTTCTTCATTTGTATCACACTTGAACTTTCATTAGGCAATATTGTACAAAAATTGAATTTGAGTTTTAAGTGATTTTCAAAAAAATATAAAAAGTTGTGACTGAATTTGTGAATATACATTAGTTGAAAAACTAAAAAATTACTTATATATGGGTCAGTAAGTGCTGATATTTATTTTTTCTTTTTTTTCCCCCTTTTATTTTTATATTAGTTGGTGCATAAAGAAGATAATCCTTACAAATGTACATTGTGTGGGAAACAACTTGGAAGTGAATGTGCCATCAAGAAGCATATATTTCGTATTCATGGTCATCCAGAAAGGAATATGATTTGTGAAATCTGCAGCAAAAGTTTTATAACAAAGGCAGACCTGCAGGCTCATTTAGCATCTCATGCTGTTGAAAAAGAATTTGTTTGTGAATATTGTGGAAATGCATATAAAACTAAAGGCAATTTAAAAACTCATATGGAGAGCCACACTGATATCAGGCCATTCAAATGTGGCATGTGCAGTGCAGCTTTTAGCAATAAAAGTGCTTTTCGCAAACATAATATTATTCATACAGATGAAAAGCCACACAGATGCGATATTTGTGGAAGGTGCTACAAAAGAAAAGAATACCTCAAATCTCATATGTATATGCATAGTGACGTTAAACGTTTTAAATGTGACTTATGTGACAAAACATTTCGTGCAAAGAGCACTTTTAGGGCACACAAAGATTTGCATCGAAGTGTAAAAAGTCACATATGTAAGTATTGTGGAAAGGCATTTCGGCTTAATTGTAACATGTGGAAACATATTAAAAGACATATTGGTAAACGAGAGCAAGTCTGTGAGATATGTGGACGAGCTTTTATTGAAAAGCAAGAACTAAAAGCACACATGAAATCTCACTTCCGCCAAAAGAAGCAAAAAAAATCTCTGGCTGTAAGTAAAACAAACTGGAAGGTTTCAAATGAAGTTGAAAATATGGTTTATGAAATTACACCAGTCATAGACCATGAATTATTTCACCCTTTAAATTCAGTTATTTTATCTTCTTTAGAAAAGAATGGCACCGCTGAAGAGAACTGCACAACTATCAAAGTAAATAATGTGAACTTAGAAAGTAATGGGGTGTCTAATTCTTTCAAGTCAAACTAAAGAGTGTACAGTTGACAGTGCTCTCTTTACTGCTGAACTGATATAGCATTTTTTTTTAATAATTAATATTTTGCTAAATAGTTTTATTTAGTGTGTTTATTTTTTTTGTTTATAGTATAATTAAAGTTGTCTTTCGGTTAGTGTATTTATAATTTTTATTCTTGCTTTAATGTGAATTCTTACTGATCATTCAATATACAATTGTCCCCAGCTATAGCACTGATTCAATGTGATGGGTTGCTGATACAACTCTGCTTCCCAAAAATGTTGCTGTTCACTCCAAGTAGTTAGGAGTCTGGAAAGCCCCTTCCCTCCCCACCCTCCATGCATTCAAGAAAACAGCTGTTTGCCCTCTTCAACCAGATTGTCCACTCATCTGTACTACACATTACTTCCAAGAAAAAAGCACATTGATTTTTGTATTAACATTTAAGTGATAATTAGGAAGTACCATAATGACCTTGAAGTGGGAATACATGGGAATCTCAGTTTACTGATGATTTGAAAGTTTGGACATGATTATTGACTAGAAGCAAACCACGTAGTTTTTGTTTTTAGGACCTAAAAACAAAAAAGGTTTACGTAAACGTAGATCTGATTTTACCTTGTTTCCGAGTTACAGCCATTTTTGTGTTCCAGCAATTCTTACTGCAGATTGAATTAGCATGGCTGGTTCAATCAACTGTGTACAAATAAATGCTCAGTAGTAGTAGTGGCATGTGATGCAAGAAAGCAAGTGTATGAGCTTATGCAGCATCAGCCAAAAAAAAAAAAAAATCACACCATTCTCTCCAAATGCCTGTCCAGTTCCTCCTTAAATTTATTTAACCTATCAACTTCCACAACGACAGATGGAAGTTTGTTCCAGCAATTAATCACCCGCGGCTAAAAGCAAATTTCTGCACATCTATTCTACATATGTCTTTTCTTAATTTGAATTTATGACCCTTAGGTTCGTAATCAGAACAAGTGGAAGGATCCCATCAGAATTCAGCGTGCTCAACCCATTCAAGGCCTTATATACCTCAATCAGATCACTGCGCAGGTGCCTAGTCTTCAGCCACTGCAATTTGCAGAACTTAAGCCTCTCTTGATAAGAGGATCTCTTCATTCCCTTTACCAATCGTGTTGCCCTTCTCTGTACATGCTCAAGCAAATCTACATCCTTCCTAAAATGAAGCCTCCAGACCTATACACAGTACTCAAGGCGTGGCCTGACCATTGCCTTATACAGAGGGCCAATCACCTCCTTTTCCCTGCTAGCAAAATTCCTATATATCATTGACAAAACCCCATGACCTGCCCTGGCAGCCTGTCTGCATTACTCAGAAAACTTCATATCTGACTGCACAATTACTCCCAGGTCTTTTTCATTTTCTACCACCTTAAGTGTAGTACCAAACAGTTGGTACTTTTCTCTCAGGTTACCTCTATCCATATGCAGTACTTTGCATTTGTCAAGGTTAAACTTCATTTGCCACTTCTTAGCCCATCTGCCCAAATTATCTAGATCCTGTTGCAGTAGCACACTGCCATTACCGTCATTAACAACCCTGCCAACCTTTGTATCATCTGCAAACTTCGACATTAAGCCTGATATACCTTCATCAATATCATTGATAAATATACAAAACAACAGAGGACCCAACACCGAACCCTGTGGGACTCCACTAATAACATTAGTCCACGAAGGGCAGCACCCATTGATTAATACCCTCTGTCTCTGTCTCAGTGTCTCATCGAGGGCCTTGCTGAAGTTCTGTAAGCACAATCCCATATCATTCTTTGAGTGATTTCTTAGTTCTGACAAGGACATTACATTTGAGCTGATTGTTAACATTTTGATGTTGTGCATTTGCTGTGATAATGGAGGCTTATTCAAATTTGAGAGATGGCAGACATGCATCTCATGTATGGACTTGCTAGTTGCAGCGCAGCCAAGGCAAGATGTCTGTATACAGAAAACTTCCCTAATTGTCGTGTGCCAAATAAGAAGTTCTTTCAGAGAATACATGAACAACTTGCAGAAACTGGTTCATTTAGAAAATGAGTCAGATGGTGGTAGACACATCAGCATCAGAACTGTTGATTTGGAAGAACGGATCCTTAATCATGCTGAAGAAAACAATGGTGACAGCACCCAAAAGATAGTAACAGCAGAGAATGTTGGATGTGACTATGACAATGTGGAGAATTTTACAGGACCAACAGCGTTATCTAAATCATCTTCAGAGAGTAGGACTTACTGAAGCTGACTTCTCTCGACAAGAAGTTTTTTGTGTTTAGTTTCTGCAGATGTGTTATCCTCCGAAGCATTTGCATAGCATAAAATTGTTATCCTGCTTTGCTAATTTTATATCCTGGTGCATTTCTTTCTTGTTCAGATGCCAATGTGCGATAGGGCATTGCTCGCCTATAAAGTCCTGTCTCATCTGTGTTGTAAATTTACGATGAAACAAGATCCTTTAATAATTGTGGCTAATCCATCACAGAATAAAGTTGCTCCCATGTTATCTACACTGAGCTTTTCACCCTGAAAAGGTTGGTTTATCTTGTTGGTTGAAACAGTTGTTCCAACCAACCAGATGAACCAACTGTGCCTTCTCAACCCCAACCTATGCCCCCTCAGGCCCACAATCCAAGCATGAGGAAGAATCCCACCAGAATTGAGCCTACTCAACCTATTCAAGGCCCCACACACCTCAATCAAACCACCTTACAGGTGTCTAATCTCCAGATACAATTTGTAGAACTTAAGCCTTTCTTGTTAAGACCACCCTTTCGTTCCCCTCACCAATCTTGTTGCCCTTCTCTGTACTCGCTGAAGCAAATCTACATCCTTCTTAAAAAGAGGCCTCCAGACCTGTACGCAGTACTCAAGGTGTAGCCTGACCATTACCTTATACAAAGGGATAATCACCTCCATTTCCCAACTAGCAAAATCCTATATATCATTGACAATACCCCATGAGTTGCTCTGGCTGCCTGTCTGCACTGCACAGAACATTTCATATCTGACTGCAACCTTACTCCCAGGTCTTTTCATTTTCTACCACCCTAAGTGTAGCACCACACAGTTGGTATGTTTTTCTGGGTTTACTTCTACCCATATGCAGTACTTTGCACTTGTCAATGTTGTTAAACTTCAGTTGCCACTTCTCAGCCCATCTGCCCAAATTTTATAGAACCTGTTGCAGTAGCACACTAGGCGCCTCCGTAGCCAGGTGGGAAGGAGCAGCAGTGCGTAGCACACGCTTCTTGATTAGACCGGGGTTCGAGCCCGTCACCACCAAATATGGAGAATGCGGAAAGGTCATGGAATGACCACCGTATATCCCAGAGCAATATGGCCTTAGTTGCTAATGCTCCTAAAAACCAAATAGCAGTAGCACACTGCCATTATTGTCATTAACAACCCTGCCAACCTTTGTATCATCTGCAAACTTTGACATTAAGCCTGATATACCTTCAGCAATATCATTGACAAATATACAAAACAACAGTTGGCCCAACACTGAACCCTGGGGGACTCCACTAATAACATTAGTCTACGAAGAGCAGCTTCCATTGATTACCACTCTGTCTTCTCCCACTCAACCTTCCTTTAAACCATTGTAGCAACTTACCCTTAATACCATACTGCTCCAATTTGTACAGTAGTCTTCCATGCGCAAGAGTGTCAAAAGCTTTCCTAAAATCCAAATATATGATATCAAAATAATTTTTTGCATCCAGTTCCTTTGTAACCACATCATAGGATCCAATCAAATTGGTCAGACAAGACTTTCCATTAACAAACCCATGCTGTGTATGAATTATTGCTGCAGTCTTGTGCGATTTTGCATCTGCAACAAAATGGATCATGAACCCAGTTGAAAACTTCAACGCTCCAAAATAATTGTCCTTCTTCTGCAAGTTATCTAAATGTTCTTAATTAAGTCCATCGCCGCTTTATTACTAGCAGCAAGCGTCCATACAGTTGGAAACATCTCAAACGACCCGTTTACAATGTGTTGTATCCACAAATCCAGCTTATTCTGGGAGCCTTGAATCTTATCCATACTTGTAAAAAGATTTTCGTTCTTGCCTTGCATTTTTCGGTTCAGCTCATTCAAGTAAATGAAAATATTTGAAAGATGCCAACTTAGTCACCCATATATCATCTGCAAATAACTCTGCATACTCATGCCCCTCAACTGTTAAAAATGTCTGTAACTCCTCCTTAAGTTCAAAAAAGCACGTTTACACTTTACCACGTGTCAACCAACGTACTTCTGTGTGTAGCAGGAGTGTGGTGCTGTGTTCAGATCCCATTTCCTGACACAAAATGGAAAAAGCTGCAAATTGATGAATTTTGTGACTTTTACTGCTTTGTCCAGCATAACTTTCAGAACATATGGCAAAGACTTGGCAACAAATCTTCATGGTGAATAAGACTGATCACATCGTCAGGATTCACTTAACGCACTTTAGCTACAAAGCCTTTAAATTGACCTGTCATCGAAGTGGCTCCGTCTGTGCAAACACTAACACAATCCTTTCAATTTAATTCATTTTGGAGCTCATATTCATTAGTAACATGAAATATTTCTTCATCGGTGGCTCGCTCGGTAGTACAGTACTTTGTAAAAAAAAAAGAAATTTGTTGCAATTACATCTCCATTGATGAACCAAATGTTGGCAAGAAGTTCAGCGTGAACGCTAACATCTGTGGACTTGTCAATCTGAAGCGAGAACTTTTGACTGCTGTCTAGTTTCTCCTTCATAATGTCCAGTGTCACAGGACATATCACTGACTCTGTGACTAATTGTGCCAGCTGAGAGTGGAATTTTTGAAATTTCATTATCAGCTTCTGGGCACAGGACTATTTTCACCATCTCTTTACAAGCTGGCATTAACAAAGTTTTGGCTGTTATGTGTGGCTTCTTGGCCTTTACGATAAGTTCGGCTACTTTATAGCTAGCTTCCTGTACTTTTTCCCAAACACATACCGACAGAGTCGTGAATGTTGCCTGTTTTTTGTTTCATTGCAACAACTGTTAAAAATAATTGACATCTTTGCATTCCAGAAAAGAATGTTTTGTTGAGAAATGCCAGTTTCAGTTTACTGGGAACTGTAGCAACATTGCTGAGTTTTTCTCTGCACACAAGACACTGGGTTGGGCATGTTTTATCACCACACCAGAAAAAACCAAAAGACAAATAATTATCTCTATACTGTGCACACTAATTTTTGTTTCTTTTTTTTGGTCTCGTCACTTTCAGTATTTGCACTCGTGGATGGAATACTCCTTACAGGGAACTTGCCCATTGTTAAAAAAGAAAATAGTAAAATCAACAATGTTATGGCTTGCAAGCACAGTTTTCTGACTATTTTAGAGCACAGCTGTGAGCAAACTAAAAGTAATAGTCATGGGACAAATACACTTTGAACAGAGGAAGGAGCACATCTATTGCTTTAAAATATAGTCTTATAACAAAAGGTGGGACATTGACATAGGAACAAAGTAAAGTTGAAGTAGCACAGAAACAGGGACAAATATCAAAACCAGCCAATAAAATAAAAGACGGGGGATGTTTTGCTAATCCTTACACTTTTAAGGAACATCATGTACGTATCTAACTTTAGCAAGTGGCATCTTATTTCAGTCAGTGCAGAGACAAACGAGAAATATTGGAAGGGCAAACACAAATAACTTTAGTAAGCGAGTGTTGGTTTTTTTTTTTTTTTTTTTGTTTATGAAAACCCCAAACACGAAAGGTATCAAAACCTATAGTACTTAGTACCGTGCATGGGTTGAAGGAGAAGTATGGGGGGAGGGGGATGCCGGAAACTTTGCTCTAGAGACTAAACATGGGTTTCACCACTTCAAGCCTCCAATAACCAAAGTGGTGGTATTTCACCGGTTGAGGAAAGTCATCTACCACCTTACTCATGCGAAAAATAATTTACTGTCCCACGTACAACATTGTTTCCATAAAAATGGCATATTGTGAAATATAACAATGAGTAGCATTACAAACAACAAGTAGCATTAAAAACTGTAATTGGGAGTAAATAATGTACAGTTAATTTCTTACAATAGATAAAAGTTCTCAGTTGTCTGTCAATTTCTAATCATAATACGTATAGTATTATAAACTCTTGTTAAAACTTCTGCTTATAGTGCTAGCCAACCTCTAGTGCTCTTTTCTTCTGTTATCATGATCAAAAGCCTATGAAGTACTATTCCTATTTTAACATCTATAGCGTTCCTATTTAAAATGTTTTCCCACTTATGTCACCTTTTTTAAAATTCCAAGAAGGAATAAATCCACATATAACCCTCCTGCCTTTGTTTTTGGGAAACAGATGATAGAGACTAAAGTCTAGGAATTATTTCTACTGCAGGTGGCATTTGTTTATTTCATATTTAAATTGAAGTTGCAAAAGTAGGAAGGCCACCCTTTATCATTTAGCATTTTATCAGTGCATGCACACGGTCTACTCAGTTTTTTTGCTAGTACAGTAATCATCAGTATTGTGTGTTCAAAATGGTATCAATAAATTTTGTTAATGACAGCGTTGTTGTTAATGGTAAATTTGTACAGTAATGCGCAACATGTATTTAGTTTAGTTTAGTAAAAATATCTTTAAAAATGTTCATTTTTTTTAACAGCATGTAAAAGAAGAGTAAGTGCCAAAAAAAAGCAAGCTTTCTAGCTTTCTGAAGGCTCTCACTTGGTCAAAGCAGAAGTGCACTAATACACATGTGTCAGTTGGCAGTTGGCACTGGGCTGCTAAATATGGTTAATGGTACTGTTAGCCACTGGGTTGCTAAATATGGTTAATGGTACTGTTGGCTCACTGAGCTGCTAATATAGTTAATGGTACTGTTTACTGTCATAAGAACAAATAATATTGCTTGATAGTAGACTAATAGAGTACTGAGTAATTAAAGTAATTCTTTTATTAATCATTGTGATTGCCAAATTATAAAACCCATTACCCTGCTAATTTTAGGTCACTGTTATTTGTGTGTTGTTTTCAGTGAAATGTTAATTACAAATTATCACCATGGAATAGGTATGAGAAGTTTAATTACTTTCTTTTGGAAAGAGAACATTATTGGGACTCATCGTATGCATCAACTGAAATGTGAAAGCTTTGAGTACCACAAAAACTGCATCAAACTTGAGGTACTTCACAGACATTCCGTCACTGATTTTGTAAAATTATTCTGTTTTTTAAATAATAGAATTTTCTGTTTTCGCTCTGGGAATAGCTGCACAAAATCAGAAATTTATAGCTAGAATGATTCAGAGTAGTGTTTCTCAATAGCAGTCTTCATTAAATTGTTTTTACTGTCTGTAAAGCTTTTTTTATTGTCGTTTGCTGTACTATTTACAGTTCTTTCAACCTGTTTGTGGTATAAAATTTAGAATATCCAGTTTTTTTGGAATGCCACATAGCTCAGCTGTGCCACTCCTTTTGTAGCAATCTTTTACAAGGAATAAGGAATGATTGTATTTTTTTTCATAACTTATTTATTAATCAACCATATTTCGATGGGCCTTTCAAAGTAGATCCCATTTGATGAAATGCACTTTAGCTTTAGTAGAGGCATATAATGCAAGAAAGCAAGCTTATACAGCATCAGCCAAAAAAAAACTTTCCCATTTCAACCATCCATTCACTCCAAATGTTTATCTAGTTCTGCCTTGAATTTCTTTAAGCTGTCAACTTCTACAATGACAGATGAAAGTTTGTTCCAGCAATCAACCACCTGCTGACTACTGGTAAATTTCTGCGCATCTATTCTACAACTGTCTTTCCTCGATTTCAATTTATGTCCCCTCAAGCAATTAATCTGGGCAAGAGGAAGAATCCCATTATTGAACTTGCTCAAATACACCTCAATCAGATCACCTTGCAGGTTCTTAGTCTCCAGACACTGCAATTTTTCTGTTTGATATGCATTTGACATTCACCTCTAATGTCTTCACAACTTCTAAAAGCGAAACGTTTTCCTCGCAGCTCCTTTAACTTTAGAAATAAAAAAAAATGCAGAGTGCAAGGTCAGGTCTGTAGGGCGGATGAGGAACACATTTGATATTAATGTTGGCTAAGTACTCAATAGTATGAGCAGTGCAAGTTCTTACATTGTAGTGATGCCATTCACCCACCTACATGCAGTTGTTTGCAATGAATGTGATCCCACAAATTGTGCACTACAGTTCTGCAGTAAGGTTCTGTAACAGTTGTATGATATGGCATGACATCCTGGTAAATCATTCCTTGAATATCAAAAAGATGACCACAACCTTTCTTGCAGAAACTCAACTTTTGCTTTTTTTTTCGGTGTTGGCAATGATGTTGACTTCCAAACAGTTTTGTTGCTTACTCTATGGATTGAAATGAAGCCATGTCTCATTTGCCATTATCACCTTGTGCAGAACCTCACCATCTTCGGTAATCATCTGTTGCAGCTCCTGACAAACCTCAATGCAAACTTGCTGTTGCTCAGGTGTGAGTAGTTTTGAAACCCAGTGTGCACAAACGTTATATATGCAAATGGAAATGTAGGATACTGTGTGCACTTACTGCTGATATTCTCAACATCTCTGACAGTTGCCTTACTGTTATACGATGATTTTCTCTCACAATCACAGAAGCAGTGTTTATGGTTTCTGTGGTGACTAGTGGTTTGAGCTCCAGGACTGCTGAGGCAGAGGCAGATTATGAGAAACCCTTGGCAAAGGATGCAAAGAAAAACAGAAAAGAGTTCTTTACCTATTTAAACTCAAGAAGGAAAGGGATGAATCAGATTGGTCCACTGGATGTTGATGGTTCAACAGTTGAGGATCCTGCTCAGGTGGCTAACAATCTAAACGAGTATTTTGCATCTACATTCACACATGAGGAGTTATTCAGGAAGGGGAATGTCGTAGGTGAAGTAAACATTGACAGTGAGCTAGATGTTTTCTAATAACTGAGAGGAAAATGGAGGAGAAATTGTTGAGGATAAATATAAAAAAGGCACCCGGGGTGGATGGGATCTATCCAGTTATATTAAAGGAGGCAGCAAAGAAGTAAGCAAACCCCTAGCCATAATTATGAGAGCTTCTTTGGACTCAGGGGAGGTACCCATAGACTGGAGCTGTGCAAATGTAACCCCAATTTGCAAAGGAGGATCAAAGGCTGACACAAGTAATTATAGACCTGTTAGTTTAACTTTGGTTCCAGGAATATTAATGGAGACACTGGTTAAAGAAGCACTGCAGGATCATCTGGACAAGAATCCAGTTATAGCTCAGACACAGCATTGTTTTGTTAAGGGCAGGTCTTGTCTGACCAATTTGATTGGATACTATGATGTAGTCACAAAAGAACTGGATGCTGGGAATAACTTTGATATTATATATTTGGATCTCAGAAAGGCTTTTGATACTGTTGCGCATGGAAGACTGCTGCACAAATTGGAGCAGTGTGGCATTGGAGGCAAATTGCTGCTATGGATAAAGGGATGGTTGAGTGGCAGAAGACACAGTGGTAATCAATGGACACTGCTCAACGTGGACTAATGTTATTAGTGGAGTTCCTCAGGGTTCAGTGTTGGGTCCATTGTTGTTTTCTCTATTTATAAATGATATTGATGATGGTATATCAAGCTTAATGTCCAAGTGTGCAGACGATACAAAGGTTGGCAGTGTTGTTAAGGACACTACTGCTGCTATGCTGCTGCAACAGGATCTGGAAAGGTTGAGCAGATGGACTGAGAGGTGGCAAATGAAGTTTAACATTGACAAATGTAAAGTACTACATATGGGTAACAGTAACCCCAGATCAACGTATCAACTCTGTGGTACTACGCTGACAGTGGTAGAGAATGAAAAGGACCTGGGGGTAATTGTGCAGGCAGATATGAAGTTCTCTGAGCAGTGCAGACGAAGTGCAAGAGTAGCTCATGGTGTCTTGTCAATGATATACAGGAACTTTTCTAGCAGGGATAGGGATGTGATTATTCCTTTGTATAAGGCATTGGTCAGGCCACACCTTGAGTACTGTATACAGGTCTGGAGACCTCATTTCAAGAAGGATGTAGAGCTGCTGGAACGAGTACAGAGAAGGGCAACAAGATTAGTGAATGGAACAAAGGGTTGCTCTTACGAAGAAAGGCTTAAGTTTTGCAAATTACAGAGTCTGGAGACTAGGCATCGGCAAGGTGATCTGAGAGAGGTGTATAAGGCTTTGAATGGCTTAAGCATGCTCAATACCGATGGGATTCTTCCTCTTGCTCAGAATAATCACCTGAGAGGGCATAAATTCAAATTGAGGAAGGATGGATGTTGGATAGATTGTGCGGAAATTTGCCTTTAGCCAGCGGGCAGTTGGTTTGTGGAATAGACTTCCATCACTTGTTGTTGAAGTTGATAGCCTAAACAAATTTAAGGCTCAACTGGACAGGTATTTCGAACGAACGGAGGGGTGAAATGGGAGTAGTAGTTGTGCTTTTTTTTTTTTTTTTTTTTTTTGGCTGATGCTGAATGAGCTTGCTTTCTTGCATCATATGCCTCTACTAATTCTAATGCTAATGCTATAACCTCCATGCACAAGTACATGGTGGGTGACCACCCAGGCGTGAACCAATGTAAGCAGGGGTCGAGGTGTGGGGCCCACACCACATGGAGGAATGCCGCCCCTCTATGTTACCAGGCAGTACTAGGTGGTAGATGATTCTCATCGACTGGTGAGACCACTACTTTGCTTATTGGAGGCTTGAAGTGGTGAAACCCATGTTTAGTCTCTAGAGCAAATTTCCGGTCAACACTTCTCCATCTCTTCCATCTTGCAGAGTGATTGATGACTTTTGAGATTATGATGAACATCGTGGCGAGATCCATTATTCCTTACATTTCGAGGGTACAGCTCTAAAACGGTGGTCGCAGGCCGGTCGCTAGTAAGTACACCTGACCGAACCTATTGCTAACTCTCTAGGAGGCCACCGGATCAGCTAGTGTATAATCTTGTTACTTCTATTCTGCCAGATAGTGACTCTCTCCAGTCACTATCTGGCAGATAGTGACTGGAGGGAGTCGAGTCACTATCGGACAGTGCTCCCAGCATAAAAACTCGAGTGGTGTGTATCGGGGAGCATTGTCCAGGCCACGTTATGTAAAGGATCTGGGTACATTCTTACCATGTGTACACTATATCCAAAAATTTCATTACTTCATACAGCATGTCCCACCCACTTTTTCTTATCATTGAATACACCATGAATTGTCAAAATAATAGAGCAAGCTTGTCTGTGAAAAGATCTAAACCTCCCAAACACTTCCTAATTCATTTCACAAATATACGTGGTCTCAATTCTAATCTCAACTTTGGCCATTTCCACTTGCAGTCTGCCAAACCCGACGTACTTTTTCTCACAGAATCTCAGTTATCGGTTGGTTCAACTACTTCTCATCTCAGATGTCCAAATTATTCACTGTATGATTCCTTTCTCCTCAAAGTTGATACTTGTGCATATATCGGTTCTGATATTCCCTGTCGGATACTTGGTAATTTGGAATCTTCTCTCTTTGATGTTCTCTGGCTTAAACTCTCTCTACCTCATTGTGTCAAATTCGTCTGTTGTTGCTACCGTTCTCCCAACTCCACTAATCACTTGGAGCTCTTTGACTTCCTCTCTTTGCAACTTGACTTTCTCCATTCCGACTTTTCTAACAGTGAGGTAATTTTCCTTGATGATTTTAATGTTCACAACTCCATCTGGCTTCCGTTTTCTAGTCACACCGACCCAGCTGGTCGAGATGCTGAGGCTTTTGCAATTATTCATGACCTTGCACAGATTGTTCATTTACTTAAAAGAATTCTGGACAAACCTAATCATACAGCCAACATGCTTGATCTTTTTCTCACAAACAACCCTTCTAAGTACACGGTTGAAGTGAGATGTCCTTTATTCACTTCCGATCACAACTTGGTGATTGTCTCTTCTCCAATTTAGCCTTTATGTCATGGCTATTCCCAACCTTGTGTTGTTTGGCATTACAAGAATGCAAAATGGGATGACCTGCGAGATTTCTTTTCTTCTTTTTCTTTATCGGATTACTGTTTCACACATTCTGATCCCAACGTTTGCTCAGATATTGTCTCAGTGAAACTATACTTGCAGGAATGGAATCCTTTACCCACATTCCACTTTCAAATCTCGTCCTTTATCTAAAACTTTGTTTTCCAATAAATGTGCAAAGGCTGTTCAAGAGAAGAACATTGCATTTCGTAATTGCCTTTTTTCTAATTGTTTAGTTTCATTTTCTGCCTACACCAAAGCTCGCGACAATTGTAAAGCACTTATTAATCAGTCCAAATTAGAGTATAAACTGGCTAAGAGTAGAAAACTTGCTTTTTGCTCCAATGGTAGCCGAGCATTCTGGTCTGTTGCCAAAGCTATTGGCCGCAACTTTTGCCCATCTCTGCTCCCACCTCTGTCCAAACCAGATGGTTCTGTTGTCACTTCAGCCAAGGATAAAGCTGACCTTCTAGCATCCCATTTTTCTTCCAACTCATGTATTAACGATCTTGGTAAAACACTCCCACCATTCCCAACACGCTCCATTCAGTGCCTCCTGTGGTCTTCCGTCAAAAGGATGTCAGAAGGATTTTGACGAATCTTGATGTTAAGAAAACTCCAGGTCCCGATGGTATTTCTCGACTTGTTCTCAAAACCTGTGCTCCTGAACGTAATCCTATTCTTTGCCGCTTTTTTCACTTTCTTATTCCAAAGGTGTTTTTCCTTCTGCTTGGAAATTTGCTCATATCCATCCAGTTCCTAAAAAGGGTGACAAATCCATCTCATCCAATTATCGTCCCATTGCAATTACTTCTACTCTTTTTAAAGTAATGTAGAAATCAATTAACTGCCAACTCTTAAACTACCTAGAAACCTTACGTCTGATCAACGATCGCCAGTATGGATTCCGTCAGTGTCGATCCACTGGTGATCTTCTGACTTATGTTACCCATTTATGGACTAATTCAATGGAAAGGTTCGGTGAAACACAAGTAGTTGTTCTTCACATCTCAAAAGCTTTTGATCATGTTTGGCATAAAGGTTTTCTAAACAAACTTCCATCTTATGGTTTGCCAACGGTTTTTTGTAATTGGTTATCCAGTTTTCTCTCTGATCGTTCACTGAGGGTGATGGTAGATGGCTCTCTGTCTTCTAACTTCTCCACTAATGCCGGTGTCCCCCAAGGTTCAGTTCTTTCCCCCACTGTTTTCCTCTTGTATATTAATGACCTTCTCCCATTGACTGGAAATCCTCTCCATAGTTTTGCTGATGATAGCACATTGCATTCCACTTTCCATTTTGAGAAACCTTGCCCTGCTCATCAGCTTCAACTTCTCGAAAATCTGCTTCCAATTCCTTTAATGCTGATCTTCAGGTAATTCTCCAGTGGGGCAAAGACAACTTAGTTGATTTCAATCCTTCTAAAACTCAGTCTTGTCTTATATCTCGCAAAAAGGATTCTTCTGCTCCTATGCTTATCTTTGGTGACGCTCCGATTTCTAAGCAAAATGCTATATCTCTTTTGGGGATTACCCTGACTTCAAATCTCTCTTGGCACAAGCACATTACAAATATTGCTTCCTCTAATGGTCTTGGCGCATTATAGCCTTAGTAGCTAATGCACCAATAAAAACAAAACCAACAACAACCAACAGCTTCCTCTACATCTAAAAAACTTGGTTTTCTTTTTCGCTCTCGGCGTTACTTTTCTTCCAAACAGCTGCTCACTCTGTATAAATCGCAAATCCGCCCGACCATGGAATATTGTTCCCACATTTGGAGTGCTGCCCCCCAAAACCTCTCTCAGCCTTCTTGATTCCATTCAGAAGAGGGCAGTTAGGTTAATTAATGATTCGTCTCTAACAGAATCTCTCTGCTTGCTGTGTCATAGACATACTGTTTCTGCTGCATGCCTCTTCTACAGATACTTCCATGGGCATTGTTCTTCTGAATTGGCTTCTATAATTCCCGCTCTCGCTTTCAAAACAGTCCGAACACGTGCCGCCACCAGCCAACACCCATTTACTGTCCAACTTCAAACTCACAGAACCAACTTTTCATCTTCCTCATTTATTCATTCAACTGCCGTTTTATGGAACAACCTTCCTTCGTACCTATATCCTGAAAATTACAGTCTACAGAAGTTCAAGTCGAATATCAACAAATATCTTCCTTCGTCTTCTCAACCTCCAACCCAAGCATGGTACTATAGGTTCTAATACCTCTCATGTTTGGGGTTTAGATAAAAAAAAAAAAAAAAACTGCAGATTCCACACGATGCCAACAGTTCTCTATAGGAGTTAGGTTGCTGTTTTCTGGCCAGCTAAGAGTTGCAACAAATGGTTGGCAGAACGGTCCGTTCTGCCAACCATTTTTTCACCTGTAACAAATATTTGTAAAAGAATACGAGAAGTTTACATCAACATGATACGTAGAATACTTTCGTATGATACTCTCCAGAAATTAAAACGAAAACAGTGAAAAAATCTAAAATCTTACATTACAATAAGAAATAATTAACAATAATTAAAAATCAAAGGAATACAATTAAAAATCAATTTAGAGCAATAAAAAATTAAGTAAAAATTAATTTATCGAAAAAAACCAATTTTCCTTCCTGAAACTGACAATGATTTTCGACCGTTTGTCCTGATCACAGAAAGAAAATTACCGAACTGGAGTGAGCATGGAATTTAAATAGGGATTATTTGTCTTCGCTCATGCACGTAAAGGACAACGAGTCTGAGATTACATATGGCCGGCGAACATTAACAAAATTCTCATGTCATTTAATTTCGACAGTTTCTGCAATTAATACTCTGGTATAATTACGTTGGACACTTAGTATTTCGCCTCGCTAAAAAAACACAAGTATGTATTTCATTAAAGGCTAATTCTGACGCTGCTGAACGAGAAGCCTATCCACGAACAGAGGCCGCGTGTTGATTAACACGAAAATTCAGAGGAAACCGCGCTGAATTCTGATAAGAAGAGTCGCAATCACCACAAGAAATGTTGTATACTAGGTCATTTATTTGTGTTGCAAACGAGGAAAGGACTGAACGATTGTTCAGTCCTTTCGGTAACGAGGAATAGGTGCATGTATGCTTGCATTTATACCAATGCTAGAAGTATAGTAAATAAATTTGATGAATTTGAAGTGTTCGTCAAGACATCAAAGGCGGATATTGTTGGGATATCAGAGACGTGCTGTCACACTGATATTACGAATGAAGAATTGGAATTTGGGGAGTAAAGTGTGTACAGAAAGGATAGGAAGGGAGGAGGGGTCATAACCTTTAATTAAGAAAATCATAAAAAGTGTATCCAGTTAATATAGATGAACAGTGCTGTTTGTTATTTTGGTTTTTATGAGCATTAGCGACTAAGGCCATATTCCTCGGTGATATGCGGTGGTCATTCCCTGACTTTCCACATCCTTCGTATTTGGTGGTGACAGGCTCGAACGCCGGTCTAATCAAGAAGCATGTGCTACGCACTGCTGCTCCTTCTCACCTAGCTACGGAGGCGCCATGAATCGTGCACTGTTGAGTCAGTTTGGTGTGACATAAGCACTGCAAAAGCAAAAATAAGAGTAGGAGTGCGATATACGCCTAATGACTCGAATGAGTACAATGAACAATTGTACAGAGAAATAGAGGAGTGGGCTAGTAAATCAGAATGTCTTATAATGGGGGTTTTAACTTCCCAGATATTGACTTGAACTTGTGGGTTGGTCACCCACACTCTAGTAAGACTTTTGTGCATTTAATGGATGATTGTTTTCTGCAGTAGCATGTTCGAGAGGCAACCAGAGAGGGTAATACTCTTGATCTGGTTATCAGCAGCGATCATTCGTGTATTAAGAATTTGCATATAAAGGAACCACTAGATGGCAGTGATCACAGTGTACTGATGTGGGATTTAATTAAAGATATAATTACCATCAGGGGTAAAGGAAAGGGTTTTTGCTTTCGTAAAGGTGAGTACAGTGGTCTCAGAAAGTTTTAAATTCTGTACAGTGGGATCAACTGACGATGTTACCAACAGTAAATTCTAAGTGGGAAGCATTCAAGGAATTAATCGTGGAAGCTACTAAAAGTTTCATACCTATTAAGAAATACTGTTCAAGGTTTAGGCCTAAATGGTTATCAAATGAACTAATGAGACTCATAACACAGAAGAAAAATGCATGAGATGTATATAAATTATCAAGCGACTCAGAAGCCTATGGCAGATATAAGCTAGTCTGTAATCAGGTCACAAAGGAGATTAGGCAGGCGAAGGCAGATTACGAGAAATCCTTGGCAAAAGATTCTAAGAAAAACAGCAAGCATTTCTTTACTTATATAAACTCTAAAAGGAAGGGGATGAATCTGATTGGCCCACTTGATATCGATGATTCGACTGTTGATGATACTGCTCAGATAGAAAACAAACTGAATGAGTATTTGACATTTACATTCACACATCAGGAGTTATTAAGGTTTGAAAATGGCAGAAGGTTATCAAATTGCAGCAGGGTGCTCAATGATTTTGTAATAACTGAGAGCAAAGTGGAGGAGAAATTGTTGAAGTTAAAAATAAGAAAGGAACCTGGGGTTAATGGGATCTATCCAGTTATATTAAAGGAGGCGGCAAAGCAACTAAGCAAACCCTTAGCCATAATTATGAGAGCATCCTTGAACTAAGGGGAGGTCCCCACGGACTGGAGGTGTGCAAATGTATCCCCAAGTCACAAAGGAGGAACGAAGGGTGACACGAGTAATTACAGACCAGTTAGTTGAACTTCTGTTCCCAGTAAAATAACGGAGTCACTGGTTAAAGATGCATTGCAGGATCATCTAGACAAGACTTCAGCAATAATTCAGACAGTATGGGTTTGTTAAGGGAAAGTCTTGTCTGGCAAATTTGATAGGATATTATGATGTGTTTACAAAGGAACTGGATGCAAAAAATAATTTTGATATCATATATTTGGATTTCAGGAAAGCTTTTGACACTGTTGCGCATGGAAGACTATTGTACAAATTGGAGCAGAATGGTATTAAGGGTAAGTTGCTACAATGGATAAAAGGATGGTTGAGTGGGAGAAGACAGAGGGTGGTAATTAATGGGTGCTGCTCTTCGTGCACTAATGTAATTAGTGGAGTCCCACAGGGTTCGGTTTTGGGTCCACTGTTGTTTTGTATATTTATCAATGATATTGATGAAGGTATATCAGGCTTAATGTCGAAGTTTGCAGATGATACAAAGGTTGGCAGGGTTGTTAATGGCAGTAATGGCAGTGTGCTACTGCAAAAGGATCTAGATAATTTGTGCAAATGGGCTAAGAAGTGGCAACTGAAGTTTAACCTTGAAAAATGCAAAGTACTGCATATGGGTAGAAGTAGTCCCAGAGAAACGTACCAACTGTGTAGTACAATACTTAAGGTGGTATAAGATTAAAAAGACCTGGGAATAATTGTGTAGTCAGATATGAAGTTTTCTGAGCAATGCAGGCAGGCTGCAAGGGCAGGTCATGAGGTTTTGTCAATGATATATAGGAATTTTGCTAGCAGGGAGAAGGAGGTGATTGTCCCTCTGTATAAGGCAATGGTCAGGCCACGCCTTGAGTACAGCGTACAGGTCTGGGGACCTCATTTTAGGAAGGATGTAGATTTACTTGAGTGTGTACAGAGAAGGGCAACAAGATTGGTGAAGGGAATGAAGGGATCCTCTTACCAAGAGAGGCTTAATTTCTGCAAATTGCAGTGGCTGGAGACTAGGCACCTGCGCGGTGGTAAGGCCTTGAATGTGTTGAGCACGCTGAATTCTGATGGGATCCTTCCACTTGTTCAGATTACGAACCTAAGGGGGCATAAATTCAAATTAAGAAAAAACAGATGGAGACTAGATGTGCGGAAATTTGCCTTTAGCTAGCGGGTGGCTAATTGCTGGAACAAACTACCATTTGTCGTTATGGAAGTTGATAGGTTAAATAAATTTAAGGAAGAACTGGACAGACATTTGGAGGGAATGGTGTGATTTTTTTTTTTTTTTTTTTTGGCTGATGCTGCATAAGCTCATAGACTTGCTTTCTTTCATCACGTGCCACTACTGCTACTACTAATAAATAGCTGGCTTCTGGCGCTTTATCGGATATTTCAGCCATACTATAAAATTCTGTACCTTGTTTTCTAGTAGACGCCTGCAGTCTTTTAAAATATTCCATAGTTTTGGACGATAAATTCTCGTGTTTCGTAGAAAAATGACGTTGCAATTTACTTGGCACCATTGGTTCATTTGACAATTTTAAACCACATGCCACACAAAGGTTGTGGACAATCTTGGATACCAGCATATGAAAATCCCATCCCCAAATTATCGTCATCATATTTAATATAATAATGTTTTCTTTTTTTAAGGTTTGCTCGTTTTTGATTTTGTCATTTTCTCCAAGCTCGTTATTATCAATTTGCCTCTTCTGATTTCCTTTCACTAAAAATTTATCCATTGCTAGTAAATTCTAAAAAAAAATAAAGTTACTTCTAGAATGTATTAATATAGTTAATTGAAAATACCTCTTCTATACGAATTAACTGAATATGACGTTTTAGAGATATAAAAACACAAAAAGTACTTTTAAAACACAAAGGAAATTTCTTACTATGCTGCTTACAGGCTGCATTTATACAACTGCAGGATGCCTTTGAGAGTTTCTCAAATGATTAGAATGGCTTAATAAAGGTGGACAGATCTACTACTAGGAATGAAAAAGTGAACAAAGGATTAAGGGTAACAAATCTAGTACTAGGAATCAAAACGTGACGTTACATTGACTTCTGGAAAGGGCTGGGATCGGTGCAGCGTAAATAAACAAATTTTGTATTTCAACTAATTTTTATTATAAACCTTGGATTTATTGATTTTTTTATTTGCATTTTCCGCGGTACACCTGAAGTATACTCTGCGGAGATGAACTGACGTTTAGGTGCCGTCCTACATAAGATACTACTGTGTTACCTGAAGTATACTCGCGGCACACAGGATGAGAAACACTGTACTAGCGTTTGGCCAAAATGACACCGGACTCCATTTCAGAGGCCAGTCTTTATATGACCATGAACGCTGTACTAGTGTTCATGGTCATATAAAGACCATGGTCATATTGTTCATGGCCAAAATGACCCTGGCCTCCACTGCAGCGGCCAGTCCGCCTCTGCATGACCCTTGCTTTTATAGGCGTGATCACAAGAATTTCCCCAATTTTGCTTTTCAGAATGCATTTGGCTCGATCTTTTTCTCTTCAGAATTCGATTTGTCCTGGTTTTTATCCTTAAAATCTGGTCACCCTAATCAAAGGCACCAACTGCATACTTTGTGTAACGTTCTGATTGCTGGCAGCTAGGGGTCCCAATATTCAAGCTTTTTGAATATCAAAAATCAGGAAAATCCGTGTTGAGCCTCCTTCACCCTTCAACACAGCCTGAATTCGTCTAGGCATGAAAAAGATGATGAAAATGTTGTGCAGGAATGGAGTACCATGCAGAAATGAGTGTGTCACGCAGTTCCTTGAGATTCGACGGAGGTGTAGGCCTGCAGCGAACATTCCTTTCCAGCTCATCCCAAAGTTGTTCAATAGGATTGAGAACCGTGGATTGAGCGGGCCACTGCAGCAAAGAAAAGTCATTGTCATGTTCCTGGAACCATTCCATATTGATTCGGGCTTTGCACACCTGCCCATTATCCTGCTGGAAGTAACCATCTGACTGAGGATAAACTGTCAACATGAACGGATGCACTTGGTCAGGAACGATGTGGCATTCAGACGTGTATCTATGAGTATCAATGGAACCAACATGTGCCAAGAAAACATTCCCCACACCATAACACTGCGCCCACCACCTCCACACAGCAGTCGTCAGACTTGAGGGGTCCATGGATTCATGTTGTTTTCGACAAATTCTGAGCCTTCCATCAACATGATGTACCAGGAACTTCGACTCGTTAGACTAAGCAAATGTTTTCCAATCCTCGATAGTCCAGTGCTGGTGATGCAGTGTCTACAGGTGGCGTGCTCTCTTCTTCTTCATTGATAACAAAGGTACGCGATATGGCCGTCGTCTGTTGTAGTCCGTTCTTTTTTTTTTTTTTTTTTTTTTTTATGAAAACCCCAAACACGAAAGGTATCAAAACCAATACTACTTAGAACCGTGCATGAGTTGAAGGAGAAGTATGGGGGGAGGGAGATGCCGGAAACTTTGCTCTAGAGACTAAACATGTGTTTCACCACTTCAAGCCTCCAATAAGCAAAGTGGTGGTATTTCATCTACCACCATTCGCGACTAGTGGTCCGTTGAGATATTTTGTTCTGCGCACCAAGGTTGTATTCTGATGTGATGTGCGACATTGGGCCTGTCTGTTTACTTGCCCAATTCTAGCCATCCTCCTCTGACCTCAGTCATCAACAAGCGATTTTATTCCACAGGAATGCCATTGAGAGGATGTTTTCTGTTCGTTGCACCACTCTCGGGCGCCGCCGTAGCCAGGTGGACAGGAGCAGCAGTGCGTAGAACACGCTTCTTGATTAGACCGGGGTTCAAGCCCGTGCCCACCAAAAACGGAGGATGCGGAAAGGTCAGAGAATGACCATCGCATATCCCCGGAGCAATTAGCATTAGTAGAGGCATATGATGCAAGAAAGCAGGCTTATGCAGCATCAGCCAGAAAAATAAAAAAAAAAACTTCCACTTAACCCCTCCGTTCGTTCGAAATACCTGTCCAGCTGAGCCATAAATTTATTTAGGCTATCAACTTCCACAACAAGCAATGGAAGTCTGTTCCACCAACCAACTACCCGCTGGCTAAAGGCAAATTTCTACACATCTATCCTATATCTGTCTTTCGTCAATTTGAATTTATGCCCTCTCAGGTGATTATTCTGAGCAAGAGGCAGAATCCCATCAGCATTAGCATTAGCATTAGTAGAGGCATTTGATGCAAGAAAGCAAGCTTATGCAGCATCAGCCAAAAAAAAAAAAAAACCCACTTCCACTTCACCCCTCTGTTTGTTCAAAATACCTGTCCAGCTGAGCCTTAAACTTATTTAGGCTATCAACCTCCACTACAAGGGATGGAAGTCTGTTCCACCAACCAACCACCCGCCGGCTAAAGGCAAAACTTCACCTGCACACAGTTGAGGCTAATACTAATTGATGTGCATTAATATTTTATGGCTGTCACATGCCTGAAGCTTTTGTGCACTATGGCTTTAGTCAGTTTTGAGCCACTAACTCAACAATAACAGATTCCTCTGCTCTAAATTTATTTGGAAATTTCGCATGTTCTTAATGAAACTAAAATTTTGGTTTTTCTTCACAAAAAAAAAAAAACCCAACACCGAAGCAATAATAAAATCATAATCCTTTTCATGTGTGGCACTCAAAACCAAACAAGACAAAACTACTAATTAGTGTACGAGAAAAGAAAGCCCACTTTTTTTGTCAGTCCAATGTGATGCAAACTTAGACAGGATGGTCTTAGAGAATGAAAAATTTTCCCAAAAAGTTTTACAGCTACTTTGGAGATGTGGACTAGATATCTGAAGTAGTTCTTGCTTTCTGCTGCTCCCATTAATCTGGTGAATCCCATTAAGGTTTCACAGAGGCCCAAGTGCCACTGAGTTTGATTCATTGTCGGTTTTCGTGAGTATTCAGTCTGACTTCAATTTTCATCTTGTTGCTTGCCTTTACATTTATTTTAAATAAGAGTAGCACAATTGTTTATTTAGAAAGAACATTAATAATCATTTTTGTAGTAAACACTCACCAGACTTCCAAATTAATACAATGTGAATTCCAGAAATGTTATCGTCTTCCAAATTACAGCTTTTTAAACTACCAACAGTACTGGGAATTTCATCAACAGAAGAATGGATATGAGTAGATAGCATCACTTTTATTCTGAGTGTATTGCACAATATCCAGATACTATATGGAGGATATTTAAGATCAGCTTTAATTGCTATAACATGTGGAGTTTTCTTAAATTTATTCATGATCAGCATTGAGCATGATCAACCCATTCAAGGCTTTAGACACCTCTATCAGATCACCTCGCCGGTGCCTAGTCTCCAGACACTGTAATTTGCAAAACTTAAGCCTTTCTTCGTAAGAGCAACCCTTTGTTTCATTCACTAATCTTGTTGCCCTACTCTGTACTTGTTCCAGCAGCTCTACATCCTTCTTGAAATGAGGCCTCCAGACCTGTATACAGTACTCTAGGTGTGGCCTGACCATTGCCTTATACAAGGGAATAATCACCTCCTTATCCCTGCTAGAAAAATTATTGTATATCATTGATAAGACACAATGAGATACTCTTGCAGCCCGTCTGCACTGCCCAAAGAACTTCATATCTGCCTGTACAATTACACCCAGGTCCTTTTCATTTTCTACCATTGTCAGTGTAGTACCACAGAGTTGGTATGTTACTCTGGGGTTGCTGTTTCCCATATGTAGTGCTTTACATTTGTCAATGTGAAACTTCATTTGCCACCTCTCAACCCATCTGCTCAACCGTTCCAGATCCTGTTGCAGCAGCATAGCGTCAGTAGTGTCCTTAGCAACCCTGCCAACTTTTGCATCGTCTGTAAACTTGGACATTAAGCTTGATATACCATCATCAATATTATTTATAAATACAGAAAACAATAATGGACCCTACACTGAACCCTGAGGGACTCCACCAATAACATTAGTCCACGATGAACAGTGTCCATTGATTACCACTCTCTATCTTCTCCCCCTCAACCACCCCTTTATCCATAGCAGCAATTTGCCTCCAATGCCACACTGCTCCAATTTGTGCAGCAGTCTTCCATGTGCAACAGTATCAAAAGCCTTTCTAAGATCCAAATATATAATATCAAAGTTATTCCCTGCATCCAGTTCTTTGCGACTGCATCATAGTATCCAATCAAATTGGTCAAGCAAGACTTCCCCTTAACAAAACCATGCTGTGTCCCAGCTATAACTGAAGTCTTGTCTAGATGATCCTGCAGTGCTTCTTTAACCAGTGACTCCATTAATTTTCCTGGAACAGAAGTTAAACTCATAGGTCTATAATTACTTGGTCAGCCTTTAATCCTCCTCTGTGAATTGCGGTCACATTTGCACATCTCCAGTATATGGGTACCTCCCCTGATTCCAAGGAAGCTCTCATAATTATGGCTAAAGGTTTGCTTACTTCCTTTGCTGCCTCCTTTAATATAACTGGATAGATGCCATCCACCCCAGGTGCTTTTCTTGTGTTTAACTTCAACAATTTCTCCTCCACTTTACTCTCAGTTATTAGAAGATTATCTAGCTTACTACTTGGGTTGAATACACCTCTGACATTCTCCTCGCTGAATAACTCCTCATGTGTGAATGTTGATGCCAAATATTCATTTAGTTTGTTAGCTACCTGAGCAGGATCATCAACAGTTGAACCAGCGATATCAAGTGGACCAATCTGATTCAACCCCTTCCTTCTAGAGTTTACATAAGTAGAGAACTCTATGCTGTTTTTCTTTGGAACCCTTGCCAAAGATTTCTCGTAATCTGCCTTCGCCTGCCTAACCTCCTTTGTAACTTGGTTACAGATCAACTTATATCTATAATAATCTTCTGTGTCACGTCTTGATTTATATGTATCCCATGCATTTTTCTTCTCTCCCATATGTCTCCTTGTTTCATCTGACATCCATTTAGGCCTTAACCTTGAACAATATTTCTTAGTTGGTATTATTATTTTATTATATTATTATTATATTATTTATTATATTATTATTATTATTATTATTATTATTAGCCTATTAGGTTCCTAGATAAATTAGTATTAGTATTAGTATTAGTAACGGCCGCATGGTGCAAGAAAGCCTATGGCTTATGCTGCACCAGCCAAAAAAAAAAAAAATAAAAATAAAAATAAAAAATAATAAAAAAAAATATAAATCCGAACAAAACAATGATAAAAACAAAAAAAAAAAAAAAATAAAATAAATAAATAATAATAATTAGTAAAATAAAAAATAAATAAAAAGGAAATTAAACCTATCATCCTATGTGCTTCCCTTACCCGAAAGTACTATCCAGATGACCTTTGAATTTCCCCAAACTGTCGGCCTCTACCACCCATGAAGGCAACTTATTCCAGTAATTTATAACTCGCTGGCTAAAATAGAACTTCCTGCAATCCAATCTAAACATTTCCCCCCGTAACTTGAATTTATGTCCCCTAGTTCTAGCATCATTTGTAATCTTGAAAATTTTGTCCTCATTCATTTTACTGATGCCTCTCAGAGCCTTAAACACCTCAATCAAATCTCCTCTAAGGTGTCTAGTTTCCAAACTCTGCAACCCACATATTCGAAGTCTTTCTTCATAAGGACGCCCTTTTGCCGATCTCACCAGGCGAGTTACCCTTCTTTGCACCCTTTCAAGAAGCTCGATGTCTTTCTTCAGGTGCGGTCTCCATACTTGAACACAGTATTCCAAGTGTGGTCTAACATAAGCCTTATATAATGGGATTATCACGTCCCTATCTCTACTTGCAAAAGTTCGATAGATCATTGATAGGACACCATGGGCCTTCCTTGCAACCTGTTTACAATGCTCAGAGAATTTCATGTCTGACCGTATCGTAACACCCAAGTCCCTTTCCTCCAGTACTGGCTTTAGTTGAACTCCACCAAGTGAATAAGTTATTTTGGGATTACTGTTTCCCAGGTGTAATACCTTACACTTTGTTGGATTAAAGCACAGCTGCCATTTTTCTGACCATTCCTGAAGTCTATCTAGGTCTCTCTGAAGAAGCTCAGCTTGACAGTGATCATTAACTACTCTACCAATTTTAACATCATCTGCAAATTTAGACATCACGCCCTCTATCCCTTCATCAATGTCGTTTATGAAAATTAAAAACAACAGTGGTCCTAATACTGATCCTTGGGGAACCCCACTTCTTACATCAACCCAATCTGAGGAATAGCCATTTATCACAACCCTCTGCCTCCTGCCCTGAAGCCATCCTTCTATCCATCTAAGGATTTTCCCAGTGATTCCAACCTGTTCCAGCTTATAAAGCAACCGCTCATGTGGGACTGAGTCAAAAGCTTTGCTGAAATCTAAATAAACAATGTCGAAATTATTCCCTAAATCCAGCTCGTGAGTGACCCTTTCGAAATAGCGAACCAGATTTGTTAAACATGATTTTCCCTTTACGAAACCATGCTGAGTATCCTTGAGAATTTCAATTCGATCCAAATGATCCTGAATTCCACCCTTGATCATTGCCTCCATGATTTTCCCTACTACTGAAGTCAGACTGACAGGTCGATAATTTCCAACTTCACTTTTAGAGCCACCCTTATGTATGGGAGATACATTTGCACTTTTCCAATCCAAGGGAATCTCCCCAGAGTCTAATGATGCTCGCATAATTAGCCTCAATGGTTCAATGCACTCGCTTGCCGCCTCTCTTAAGATTATAGGGTATATTCCATCAACTCCAGGAGCCTTACTGGTCTGTAGGCTCGAAAGTTTTTTCATTAAATAATCTTGCGAAATTTCAATATCATTAATTACATATTTTTTAACTTCGCTCCCACAATTTCCCTTTGCCACAAAAGGCTTTTCATTTGTAAATATCGATGCAAAATAACTGTTGAGTTCATCTGCAACGGCAGCTGGTGTATTTATTACTATCCCCTTTCCCTTACATAAAGGTCCGATCTGGTTTGTCCTGCTCTTCTTGGCATTTATATATGTGAAGAATTCTTTATCCCCCCTCTTTGCTCTGTTTGCTAGTGATTTCTCATAAACTGCCTTTGCCTGTCGAACCTTTTCTGTGGCTCTATTACACATCACCTTGTAGCTGTTATAGGCTTCAGTACTTTTTATTGCTCTGTAACTTTTCCATGCCACCTTTTTCTGCTCAAGTAATGTGGCAACTTCACTATTCATCCAACTTGGAACCCTTCTCGTGGAGTATTTTTTTAATGGTATATACGCATTCAAGGCATCTGTGATTAATGTTTTAAAAGCGTACCACAGTTCAATTGTATTCATTCTCTGCGCGATATCTACCCAGTTAATAGAGGCCATGTAGTACCTTAAGGCATCGTAATTTCCTTTTCTGAAATTAAAACCCATTCCTTTGCCTTTTACTTCTGCTTCCTCTCTCGTCATCATCCACCGTAGAACTCCGTGATCACTTCCTGCTACTGGTTCCTCTACTGTCAGCCCTGTTATGTCATCTGATTCATGTGTGATGATGAGGTCTAGGATATTCTTTTCTCTAGTACTTTCCCTGACATGTTGATACAAATAACAGTCATCTAGTTGATTTAAAAATTTTGTTCCCCATGTCGAGTTTCCTTCCCATTTACTCCAATCAATTAGAGGCAGATTGAAATCACTTTGAATGCTTCCCATTTTGAATTTGCTGTTGGTAACATCATCAGTTGGTCCCACTGTATAGAATTTAAATACTGACCCAGACCATCTTAGTCGCCTTTACGAAAGCAATAACCCTTCCTTTTCCCCTTGATGGTAGTTACCTCTTTGAGTAAATCTCAGTTCAGCACACTGTGATCACTGCCACCTAGTGGTTCATTTATCTGCAGATTCTTAATGCATGAAGAATCACTATTGATAATCAAATCAAGAGTATTACTCGCTCTAGTTGCCTCCCGAACGTGCTGATGTAGAAAACAATCATCCATTAAATCCACAAAAGCCTTGTTAGTGTGTGAGTGACCAACCCACAAATTCCAGTCAATATCTGGGAAATTAAAATTTCCCCATTATAAGACTCTCTGATTTACTGGCCCGCTCTATTTCCTTGGACAGTTTCTTATTATACTCATCAGCGTCGTTAGGCGTATAGCATACTCCTACTCTCAATTTTGATCTCCCAATGCTTATGTGACACCAATCTGACTCGGCACTGCACTCTCCAACGATGTCGACTGGCTTCACTTCCTTGGATTTTATGTGTTTCTTAACTAATAGCATAACCAGACCTCAATTCCTATTCTGTGTGTCCTTTCTGTAGACGTTGTACTCCGCAAATTCCAGTTCTGCATTCCTTATATCTGTGTGACATATGGCCTTAGTTGCTAATACTCCTAAAAACCAAACAACAAACCAACAAGCACCACTCTCGATACACCCTTGAAACTGTGGCGCGTGAAAGGTAAGTCCGTTACATCACTCCTTTACCCATCCTTGCTACAGTTTGTACGCTTAACCGATGCTAAAAAGGCTGTTCTGCTGAATTTTTATCCATAACTGTTGTAATGTGATTTGCAATGTTGTGGGACAAACCATTTGTGTGCACAGCAGGGGTGTTACTAATAAAGTGGTAGCACAGTGTAGTATGCGTATATATTGTGGTGAAGTGTAGTATTTCGTTAAAAATTGTTATTTTGGGGACAGATTTACAGCTTTCACTAAATCATCGTTCTATTGAATTATTATTATTACACTGGGGTGCAAAACTTTAGGACCAGTCAGGTTTTCAAATGTATCTTCTCATAGGAGTGGCCTGGATATTAGCATTAGCATTATAAAAGCATATGATCAAGAAAGCAATCTTATGCAGCATCAGCCAAGAAAAAATAAAATAAACGCTCCCATTTCACCCCTAAGTTCTTTCCAAATACCTGTCCATTCCACCAATCAACTACCCACTGGCTAAAGCAAACTCCGCACATCTATCCTACAACTGTCTTTCCTCAATTTTAATTTATGCCCTGTTGGGTGATTATTCTGAGCAAGAGGAAGAATCCTATCAGCATTGAGCATGCTCAAACCATTCAGGGCTTTATACATCTCAATCAGATCGCCTCGCAGGTGCCTAGTCTCCAGACGCTGTAATCTGCAAAAGCATGGGATACATATAAATTAACACCTGACACTTAAACCTTTCTTCGTAAGAGCAATCTTTTATTCCATTCACTAATCTTTTTACCCTTCTCTGTACTCTTTCCAACAGCTCTACGTCCTTTTTAAAATGGGGCCTCCTGACCTGCATACAGTACTCAAGGAAAAGTATATTGGAAAAGTGTATCAAAGGAACTTCGTGAAGTACAGGAACGATGAAGGAAACAACACCGACACAACAATGGAAACAAAACGGAATGGAGGGACTTTATTCAAAAATGGCAACATAGCAATGGCTGTCATGATACAGATGCATCACTGCCAAAGATGGAACAAAGGGAAGAGGTGTCCTCGGTAGGAGATATGGCCGCCCCTAATGTCAGTGCAGGCTTTGCACCGCCTGTCCATACTTAGAACAATGTTGTTGATAAGTTCTTGCGATAACATCGTCCATTCCTCAGCGCCATCTTCAGCTGGTGAACATTTTGTGGTGGGTGTGGACGTGCCGGTAGGCGTCTCCCCAGAGCGTTCCATATGTATTCGATGGGATTTAGATCGGCGGAACGGCATGCCAATCCATACGAACAATATCCTCAATTTCCAAAAGCATATCAACAGCTGCAGTGCGATGGGATGTGGCGTTATCATCCATAAACACGAATTCTGGGTCAGTGGCACCCCGGAACAGATCCACATGGGGAAGGATTACCTCAATACAGTAGCGTGCACCGGTTACAGTACCACCTTGCAGTATCTAGAGTTCTGTACGTCCATCCAAGATAATGCCTCCCCAGACGAGAACACCTTGACCGCCATATCGATCCCTTTCTCTGATGTTTGCTGGGTGATACCTTGTGCAAGCTCTCGCCAGATTAGCTGACGTCCAGAATCGCTGCTGAGACTGCATCTACTCTCAACAGTAAAGAGTACCTTACTCCATTGTGCTGCTGTTCAACCCTTGTGTTCGATTCACCTCTGTAAATGGTGTCTCCGATGGCCAGTTGTGTACTTTAAATTCTAAATTACAGTAATTGTACCCACGATAATAAAATAAAAGGAAAATTATAATGCTAAAAATATTATGCAAATTTATGTTTATTTGCTTTAAGATGCGCGAATTTCTTAATTATTTCATTTATGTTTATTTGTTCGAAAAGATAATAAGTTTCTATTGAAATTATTGCCAAATTAGAGAGTCTTATTGAGACATTGAGTCATGCACAAAAGAGAAGGAACTGGAAAGTTGCTGGGGAGGTCTTCATCCTGCAGTGGATTGAAAATGGCTGATGATGATGATAATTGAGACATTGTCGATCGTAAATAATTTTTATTAATTAAAAAAAAAACTCCGTTCACCTGAGGCAACTTAACCCCAGGGGCTCACATCTTGTGAGTATGGGCTAGGCACACCCAGGGTCTTAAGCTGGATATCATCATTCTTCTCTTTCTTGGTGATTCCCTTCTACTTTTGTCTCCCTCTCTCTCTCTCTCTCTCTCTCTCTCTCTCTCTCTCTCTCTCTCTTAGGGTAACTCGGGAATTTTTTTTTTTTTTTTGGCTTGTGCAGCATAAGCCTCAGGCTTCCTTGCACCATATAGCTTAAATGTTAGAAAAGTATCTGGAAAATATATTGTAAAACTTCAAATGGAATATATATATTGTCTTTAATATAAATTTGAAGTACTCGGTTCTTCAGATAATGCAATATCGAATTCATTACGATCAATGTCACTTAACTTTTATTATTATTAGCCATATGGTGAAAGAAAGCCTAAGGCTTATGCTGCATCACCCAAAAAAAAATTCCCGAGTTACCCTGAGAGAAAGAGAGAGAGAGAGAGAGAGAGAGAGAGAGAGAGAGAGAGAGAGAGAGAGAGAGAAGTAAAAAAGAATCACCAAGAAAGAGAAGAATTTTGAACTTAATATGTAAATGATTTATTAAATCGTCATCTGACCATTTTTTAAATTCAGAAATATTATGAAGCATTTTTAATATATCTACGCGTTCTTTCATATTTGTAAACCTTTCAGTTAACGAGAAAATTCTGTGTCCATAATTTGAAAGAAAAAAATAATTTTGAAATTCTGTTGCGGATCCTTAATGTCGAAGTTTTCAGATGATACAAAGGTTGGCAGGGTTATTAATGACAGTATGCTACTGCAACAGGATCTAGAAAAGTTAGGCAGATGAGCTGAGAAGTGGCAACTGAAGTTTAATATTGACAAATGCAAAGTATTGCATATGGGTACAGGTAATCCCAGAGTAACTTACCAACTGTGCGGTACTACACTCAGGGTACTGTACAATGAAGAACTGGGAGTAAAGATGATTGTGCAGTCAAACATGAGGTTTTCTGAGCAGTGCGGACAGGCTGCCAGAGCAGCTCATTGGGTTTTGTCAATGATATACAGGAATTTTGCTAGTAGGGGAAAAGAGCTGATTATTACTTCGTATAAGGGAACGGTCGGGCCGTGCCTTGAGTACTGCGTACAGGTCTGGAGGCCTCCTTCTAGGAAGGATGTAGAGTTTCTAGAACGAGCACAGAGAAGGGTAACAAGATTGGTGAGGAGAACGAAGGGGTGCGCTTACGAAGAAAGGCTTAAGTTCTGCAAGTTGCAGCATCTGGAGACTAGGCACCTGCGAAGTGATCCGATTGAGGTGTTTAAGGCCTTGAATGGGTTGAGCAGCTTCAATGTCGGTGATGGGATTCTTCCTCTTGCTCAGATTACAAACCTAAGGACAGTTGTAGAATGGATACTCGGAAATTTGCCTTTAGCCAGCGGCTGGTTGATTTCTCGAACAAACTTCCATCTGTCGTGGAAGTTGATAGCTCAAATCAATTAAGCCATTGCTATATTACTGATTTGAGTAATTAATACGGTGCTATAAGGTTTACTATAAATTTTGCATTGGAAGTTGATAGCTTAAATAAATTCAAGGAAGAACTGGACAAACGTTTAGAGCGAATAGTTATGCGAAATGAAATTTTTTTTTATTTTATTCTACTTTTTTGGCTGATTCTCTTTAAGCTTGCTTTCTTGCATCATATGCCTCTACTGATGCTTTATCTCTACTTTCACAACTGTAATGACGTTTTTTCAATCTTTTCCTTACAGTGCTTACTTCTGGAAACGAAGCTTCAATTCCAATGATAACAGCCATATTATTAGCCAAATCGAGATTTTTTTTTTTTCTTTTGGAGCATTTTATTTAAAATATTAATTTTATTTTCGTCTTCAGTGATTATAGCAAAATATTTAGCTTCTATAGTATTTCATCTGTAATATTTTGTGAAATTATTTCAATAATTTCATTTGGATTTGATCACCCAAATAATGCACGATATTTTTCGATTCAGATTTCTGAATACAGCGAATGTGCTCTGCCTTTTTTTTCTGCCACAATCAAATTTAGCAATTGTTTTAGTAAGTTTTAAAAAGTTACCATTTTCATTTTCGTATAAATCTTTTGAAGATCCCCTGAACACTATACATTGCCTTGTTAAAAATAGTATCGTATACTGTATATTATTCTGGCTGAACTTCAAAACATGGATGTCTCTATTGGGGGCGTGGCCCGAAGAACGGAGTAATTGTTCGGTCGAGTTCTGGGATTGACTGATTATTGGGAATGCGTAATTTACCTCATTTTGCGTTTCTGAACGTTTGATTGAATGCAAATTCGCGTCTGATTTTAGTGGCAAATACGCAATAATCGTGCTGTTGTTTAGTCGTCGTCGTGCTGCTCTGCTGCCCTCTGTTATTGTTATTCCGTTTGCAAAAGGATGGTTAATGTAAGACTGCAATCGAATGATGTATGAGTGTGAATTTAATTAGCTTCGGAATACAAGTGTTTTCAGCGGTGGATGTTTGATGAAGTGTACCAGCCGGTATGCGAGTACTGAGAGGTGGTTTTTTTATTTCAAGTTGTTTCTTGACAATTTGATGTTTTCGCATTAATTGTATGAGTTTTTAGTATCTGGTTCTCTTTATATTAGCGGGGGTGTGTGCGGGCAGCAACCCCCAGAACGAAAAAAGAAGCGTGTTGAGGTGCATGAGCAATTCTCATTGTTAATACACGTGAAATCGCCTAGTAATGTACGAGCGAGAAGAATCAGTAGTTGTATGTGGTGTTAATTTTTGTTAGCTATTTAAAAAAAATTGCCATTTTGCTGTTTTTTCTTCATTTCAGCTCCGACATATTGTGATGTCACATGAGATTCCCGTGTAACATGCAGGAGAGGAGAAAAGCAGTGAGTGGGAGGTGTCTTCACGTCCTATCACTGCCTTCTTCTTCTCTTTCGAGCTGAAGTACGACGTTGTTCCCATGTTCTGGATGTAACCCTGCGAAATATAAATATGAAACACAGATCCAGATAATAAGCAAATTAACGTAAGTCTTCAATTTGGTGTACTGTATTTATTTCAAATGAATTATTTGCTTGCCTTATTGAATACTGGCAAACGTTAACCAATCAGATGACCAGTGCAACTTCTGGGCATGTGGGACAGGCGGTTGCATAGGTTTTACGAGTACCACTAAGTTGCACGATGGTAAACAGAGGGCCCTTTGGCTCTTAATTCTTGCTTAGTAGCAGCACTAATTTCCTCAACTGCCTGAAGGCCAGAGGTGTGAACAATGCATTCCCAATGAAGTCTCTCGTAATCCATTCGTAATGTGTTGTTGTGGCGGACCCCAGGGTTTCGCCTATTAGCCAATCCATTCGTAATATGGAAATTTTCTTCGATCTACGGAAACTATTTTAAATATAATTACCAAGTGGAATTCAAAATTTATTGCTAAATAGAAAATTTCGCTGTAAAGAAATTTGTTAAACAGAAGTCCAAGTTGCACTGTATATGACTATATGTCAAGAAGTTTTTTGACGCTCTCCTGAACTTCCGTCCGTAAGCAACGCTTATCTCGTCTATCCACTTGCGGCGGCGCTGGTTCCCAGTAGTCTCTCGTAATCTGTTCGTTATATAGAAAATTTCTTTGTTCTACTGAAACTATTATAAATGTCATTACCAGGGGAATTTAAAAAAATCGCTAAATAGAAAATTTCTCTATAAAGAAGTTCGTTAAACAGAGGTTCAACTTGTATATATCAAAAAATTTTTTCGCGAACTGCCGCCCTTAAGCGACGCTTACTTCCCCTACCCACTTGCGGCGGCCCTGAAGGGATGCAGCGTACTGGCCGTCGGGCAAACAGCCCACCTTTATTATTATTATTATTATTATTATTATTATTATTATTATTATAAGCCATATGGTGCAAGCTAGCCTGAGGCTTATGCTGCACCAGCCAAAAAAAAAAAAAAAAAAAAAATTCCCGCATTACCCTGAGAGAGAGAGAGAGAGAGAGAGAGAGAGAGAGAGAGTCAGAAGTAGAAGGGAATCACCAAGAAAGCGAGAAGAGAAGAATGATGATATCCAGCTCAAGACCATACTCACCAGATGGGTTTGCCAAGCCCATACTCACCAGATGTGAGCCCTGGGGTTGTGGAGTCGCCTGGCTACAGTAAACCGGGATATCCTGTGACAGTACTGTCTTACTTCACATGAGATTCAAATGCGGAGTTGTGCGAAAGCACCGGTGCAGCCTGTCAAAAAACACTATGTCACAAGTGTCCCATGCTCCTATGCAGCTGGTTTGCAATGGATCCGCTGTCAGGTGTCGGTTCATCTTGGCCTGTAGGAGTATATAGCGGTCGTCATTGGGTGTTGTTTTTAGTGGACGACCACCACTTGTCCTTCGAACAGCTGTACCTGTCGTTCTGAAGGCTGACCACGCACGTGAGACGATGCTATGGGCAATATCGTACTCTGCAGCCACACTCCTCGCACTTCGATCTTCCTAATTATTCGATCCCGAATAAAGTGATCCAGGTGTTGTCTACTGACCATTTCGTTGTCTGTAGCACTGTTATGAACCCAATCGAACGTATGTAACAATCGTGCTAACCATTCGGTAATTTACATACTGCTGCTTTTATCTGCTTATGTGACCCCTCTCATCACGATTCAAATTTTTGCATGTGCACTAGCTTTCTACTGAATGGCCACAGTTCAGTTTAGAAATAGCGTTGGTCCTTAAGTTTTGTGTATTATTAGCCATATGGTGCAAGGAAGCCTGAGACTTATGCTGCACCAGCCGGAAAAAAAAAAAAAAAAAAAATTCTGAATTACCCTGAAGAAAGAGAGAGATAGAGAAAGAGTGAGAGAGAAGTAGAAGGGAATCACCAAGAAAGAGAAGAATGATATCCAGCTCAGAACCCTGGATGTGTCAAGCCCATACTCACCAGATATGAGCCCCTGGGGGTACCAGATTTGGCTGACCACTGATTAGCATCCAACATTAATCAAAAAAAAAAAAAAAAAGAAGAAGAAGAATAAAGAAAAAATCTCAATGCTTTGATGAATGGATCGATCAGTCGTTGATTGCAAAGTACATTTTACTGAAGTTGGTGTGTTTGGAGTTTTTATCTGATTTCTTCAGCGTGATGTACCATGTGTATCGAACTGACTTATTTCGGGAAAGGCTAGCCGATCATTACCTTTTCTTCACTAAAATACGCAGGCCACTTCAAACTCTCGATACCAACCTGTAAAAGCATTTATTGTAGTTAGGTTGTGTCACTTGTGTGTGTGTTGCCAGAGCAATATTTATGATATTTAAAGCTGTCCGCTTTCACGTGATATGTAATTATCCTGCGTAAAATCTTTCGAATATAACATGAGCGATTGGTAAGTTAAAATAATCCTGCAACTAACTAAGTTACCCTTCTCGCTTGTAGATAAGTTCTCTCATTGCGTTCAGTGAACTTCAATGTCAGCCATGTCTAGCTACTAATGGGAGATAAAAAGAAAATTAATATTTTTAAAATATATCACACGTACGTATGAATAAGCTGGCATTATTTTTTTATCATTCCGAGAAATATCAGAATTCTGGTATTTTCTAGAATTTAGCAGGAAAAAGCTTGTCGGGTCTATTCACGTGGAAAATTTTGGCCAGTTCAGGTTCTAATAGGTGTTGGGCCAAGTGAATTGTAATAATCGGTGACAACTGTGACTGAAAAGTGTCAGTTACAACATGGATTGTTTAAGTGATAATCGTAGTGGGGCTTCATTAAAATTTTAGCAGGATATGAACCAAATTATCAGTTGGGTTCATATTTTGCTTTACTTGAAAAGAAAATCATTTATTGTAACTTTACAAAATTACCTTTTATTTCATTTATTTATTTGTTTATTTTATAACAATTACGAAAGGAATAATTGTATGTAGGCGCTAAATCGAAAATAACCGATAATCTCTTCCCCACCCCCCCCCAAAAAAAAAAAAACCCATGCACACTGGCTCATTTAGTTTTATCAACAGGATTTCAGCCATAAGCAGCTACAGATATTAATTGGTGGTTGGCTTAATGGGGATTTCAAATTTATTTGTCAGCCGCGAAAATAGTTCTCTTCATATTTTATCTGAAATTATCACTTTAAACAATCTTACATCTTCAACAAGCATTATTTACAAGTAAAGTTTTGAACTTATGTGATTTTATCCATCATTTATAAGTCGTGGTGAATATACACTGGTTCATTATTTTACATTTCAGACAAATTGGGATATAGCCTAGTGGTCAGGCGCGAGGGTGCATAAGTACACATGCCTTGAATGACCGGGGTTCAAGCCCGTGACTACTGAATACGGTGCTGTTTCTTGTATTCTGTGTATCTTGTAAACTCCTCTGACCGTTCGGTCGTCCCGGAGTATAAACAGAAAATTTATTTTATTTTTCATGTGACTATACTTCCTGAATTCTCTCCTTCTGAAATTAAGAAAACTAAGTTTTTTAGAAAACTAAGTTTTTTAGATGCAGAGGAAGCAATATTTGTAATGTGCTTGTGCCAAGAGAGATTCGAAGTCAGGGTAATCCCCAAAAGAGATATATCATTTTGCCTAGAAATCGAAGTGTCACCAAAGATAAGCATAGGAGCAGAAGAATCCTTTTTGCGAGTTATATGACAAGACTGAGTTTCAGAAGGATTGAAATCAACTAAGTTGTCTTTGCCCCACTGGAGAATTACCTGGAGATCGGCATTTAAGGAATTGGTAGCAGATTTTCGAGAAGTTTAAGGTGATTGAGCAGGACAAGGTTTCTCAAAATAGAAAGTGGAATGCAATTTGCTGTCATCGGAAAAACTATGGATGGGTATTATATACAGGGTGATTTACTACCAGTGTGACAAACTTGCAGGAGGTGTAGGGGGCACAAAGACGAATCGGAATCACATAGCATTGCAGGGTTCGAAATGCCTTCGTCATGCGATAGAGGACATTGAACGGGAGGTTGCATGAACAGCGATCCCGCTGGAAGTCAGCATTTGCGAACCGTTTCTGTTGAAGAAACCAAGTAGCAAAAGTCCTCCGGAGTGGATAAACCACAGGATCCAATGATTGGACGCGTTGCAGATGGTATGAACTCATTTGGTTTGTTGACAGTATCCTCCATAAAGTGGATTGGGAAAAACCCAATCGTTGGCCTATCGCTCGAGTATGAGTACTCGAGCGATAGGCCAACTCAGCGTTGTTATGGGCCTATATGAGAGCTTGAAGGACAGGGTGGATGCCTTCGAAGGATCTAAATTGAGGGACCCATCAAGCTCTCAGCTGCCCACATCAATGCCAGAGCTTGCACTTGGTCATCACGCAACACAGCGGCAACCCCCAAGGCAGAATGCGCTGATCCCACAGGAACTAGTAGTTGTCGGTGACCTCAATTGTCAGAGAAACGGGGAACATGCTTTGTAAAAAGGATCGGTGGAACAGGACCAGGGTATGTCTGCCAGGGGCAAAGGTTAATGATGTTGTAGAGTGGATATCATCTTTTAAGGGCACAAAAGGTGATAAAGTTGTACACGTTGGCACTAATGATATTAAGAGTAGGAGACCGGCAGAATTACTTAACAAGTACAGGTCACTGTTGAAAAAAAGCCGTGAATTAGGGTTGAATTTGAAAGTGTCTGCAATTCTGCCCAGACACGATAGGAGAGAGTATATGATGAGAGCCTTGTCAATCAATTCGGCCCTGGAAAGATTGTGCAAGGCTCAAGGGGTAAAAGTTTTTTCAGCCTGATCTGTACTTGTTAACAGGAGAGACTGCTTCTACAGGGATAGGATACACTTAAATAGAGAGGGCGCAAGAATATTTGCTGATGCTATCGAGGCAGTGTTAGGTGGGTCGGAAAACTAGCTTGGGGGGATACAAGGACTAATAGATTAACAGTAGCCACTGGCAGAGGTGAAAGTGATTCTTGCACTGCTTCTATTGGAATGAGCAGCAGCCTGGAAAACAAGATGCAGAATATTTCAGAGACTGCTGGGAGTCATTGCGGTACAAGTAAACACATGGGTTGTGTTAGGGTAGCTAAGAATAGGAACAGGTGCATGTATACTTGCATGTACACCAATGCTAGGAGTTTAGTAAATAAATTTGATGAATTTGAGGTATTGCTCAAAACATCAAAGGCAGATATTGTTGGGATATCAGAGACGTGGTGTCACACAGATATAAGGAATACAGAACTGGAATTTGGGGAGTACAATGTGTACAGAAAGGATAGACAGGATAGGAAGGGGGGACGGGTTATGCTATTAGTTAAGAAACACATAAAATCCAAGGAAGTGAAGCCAGTCGACATCGCTGGACACTGCAGTGTCGAGTCAGTTTGGTGTGACATAAGCATTGGGAGATCAAAATTGAGAGTAGGAGTGTGCTATAGGCCTAATGACTGTGATGAGTATAATAAGAAACTGTACAGGGAAATAGTGTGGGCCAGTAAATTAGAGAGTCTTATAATGGGGGATTTTGATTTTCCCAGATATTGACTGGAATTTGTGGGTTGGTCACTCACACACTAGCAAGGCTTTTGTGGATTTATTGGATGATTGTTTTCTACATCAGCATGTTAGAGAGGCAACTAGAGGGAGTAATACTCTTGATTTGATTATCTGTAGTGAATCTTCATGCATTAAGAATCTGCAGATAAAGGAACCACTAGGTGGCAGTGATCACAGTGTGCTGAAGTGGGATTTACTCTAAGACGTAACTACCATCAGGGGTAAAGGGAAGGGTTTTTGCTTTTGTAAAGGCGACTACGATGGTCTGAGACTGTATTTAAATTCTATACAGTGGGACCAACTGATGATGTTACCAACAGCAAATTCAAAATGGGAAGCGTTCAAAGAACTTATCTTGGAAGCTACTAGGCTGTACATACCAACTAAGAAATATTGTTCAAGGTTTAAGCCTAAATGGATGTCAGGTGAACTGAGACATATGGCAGAGAAGAAAAATGCATGGGATACATATAAATTAACATGAGACACAGAAGCCTATGATAGATATAAGCTGGTCTGTAACCAAGTTACAAAGGAGGTTAGGCAGGCGAAGGCAGATTACGAGAAATCTTTGGCAAAGGATGCAAAGAAAAACAGCAAATAGTTCTTTACTTATGTAAACTCTAGAAGGAAGGGGATGAATCAGATTGGTCCACTTGATATTGATGGTTCAACTGTTGATGATTCTGCTCAGGTAGCTAACAAACTAAATTATTCAAAACTAAGTTATTCAGGAAGGGGAATGCCAGAGGTGTTTTCAACTCTGGCAGTAAGCTAGATAATCTTGTAATAACTGAGAGTAAAGTGGAGGAGAAATTGTTGAAGATAAACACAAGAAAGGCACCTGGGGTGGATGCGATCTATCCAGTTATATTAAAGGAGGCCTCAAAGGAAGTAAGCAAACCCTTAGCCATAATCATGAGAGCTTTCTTAGACTCAGGGGAGGTACCCATAGACTGGAGATGTGCAAATGTGACCCCAATTCACAAAGGAGGATCAAAGGCTGACACAAGTAATTATAGATCCGTGAGTTTAACTTCTGTTCCAGGAAAATTAATGGAGGCACTGATTAAAGAAGCACTGCAGGATCATCTAGACAAGACTTCAGTTATAGCTCGGACACAGCATGGTTTTGTTAAGGGAAAGTCTTGCCTGACCAATTTGATTGGATACTATGATGCAGTCACAAAAGAACTGGATGCAGGGAATAACTTTGATATTATATATTTGGATCTTAGAAAGGCTTTTGATACTGTTGCACAAGTTGGAGCAGTGTGGCATCGGAGGCAAATTGGTGCTATGGATAAAGGGATGGTTGATGGGGAGAAGACAGAGTAGTAATCAATGGACACTGCTCATCGTGGACTAATGTTATTAGTGGAGTCCCTCAGTGTTCTGTGTTGTGTCCATTATTCTTTTCTGTATTTATAAATGATATTGATGGTGGTATAGCAAGCTTAATGTCCAAGTTTCCAGATGATACAAAGGTTGGCAAGGTTGTTAAGGACACTACTGAAGCTATGCTGCTGCAACAGGATCTGGAAAGGTTGAGCATATGGGCTGAGATGTGGCAAATGAAGTTTAACATTGACAAATGTAAAGTATTACATATAGGAAACAGCAACCCGTATCAACTCTGTGGTACTACACTGACAGTGGTAGAGAATGAAAAGGACCTGGGGGTAATTGTGCAGGCAGATATGAAGTTCTCTGAGCAGTGCAAACAGTCTGCATGAGTAGCTGATGGTGTCTTGCCAATGATATACAGGAATTTTTCTAGCAGTGATAAGTGATGATTATTTCCTTGTATAAGGCAGTGGTGAGGCCACACCTTGAGTACTGTATACAGGTCTGGAGGCCTCATTTCCAGAAGGATGTAGAGCTGCTGGAACTAGTATAGAGAAGGGCAACAAGATTAGTGAATGGAACAAAGGGTTGCTCTTATGAAGAAAGGCTTAAATTTTTCAAATTAGTGTCTGGAGACTAGGCACCTGCGAGGTGATCTCATAGAGGTGTATAAAGTGTCGAATGGTTTGAGCATGCTCAATTCTGATGGGATTCTTCCTCTTGCTCAGAATAATCACCCGAGGGCATGAATTCAAATTGAGGAAAGACAGATGTAGGATAGATGTGCAGAAATTTGCGTTTAGCCAGCAGGTAGTTAGTTGTGGAACAGACTTCCATCCCTTGTTGTGGAAGTTGATAGCCTAAATAAATTTAATTCTCAGCTGGACAGGCATTTTGAATGAACGGAGCGGTGAAATGGGAGTAGTTTTTTCTTTTTATTTTATTTTATTTATTTCTTTTTTTGCCTTTGGCTTCTTTCCCGCAGAGCCCCTAGTGGGACCCACGTTGCCCGCCACCACCACTGGGAGGTTGGCCAGGCTGCCCATCATACTCTGTTCATTAAACAGAGGTCTGGCTGTACTTATTATTTTTAATGATTTTACCAATTATCAAAAAAAGAAAAAAGCACGTAGCCATGATTTACCAAAGGCACGAAATACCTAGCTACACCTCTGGTCAAGAGTATGAGGATTGTTGTGAAACATTTCACCTTTTAATTGTCCCCAAAGCAAAAAATCTGGTGATCCCTGGGCCACAAGTTTTTTTGAGATTAATTGATCTCCGAAAAATTCCTGTAACATGGCCATCATTTCATTTGCTGTATTGCAGGTTGCACCATCTTGTTGAAACCAACATTCTCTTTCATTCAGCTCCAACAGTTTAATATACTGTTGGATTTGAGAAACTTCTCCATCCACAGTTTTGTCAAAAAATATAGGCTCTATAACACCAAGGCACGAGATGGCACACCAAACCCCTAATTTTCAGGGTATGTAATGATCGTTTTGTGATACACATTAGGGTTTTCACTGCTCCATATTTGACTGTTCTGACTATTCGCATACCCATCCAAGTGGAACCAAGCCTCATCACTAAAATAAACACTATCCAACACCTCAATTCCATTTTCGTCAACAAAAGAACAAAACCAACGACAATATCGTTCACTTTTTTTCATGGTCAGGTTCATTCACTTCCTGAATGACACCAATATGGTGAGCATGCAATTTTAACTTCTTTGTAGCCCTGAAACTGTGGTTGGTGACAGTCCGTTTAAGAAGATAACTTCCTGAGCGATTTTCTTGGTGAGCGGGTTAAGCATTACCATTAGTAGAGGCATATGATGCAAGGAAGCAAGCTTATGCAGCATCAGCCAAAAAACCACGTTCCCATTTCACCCCTCCATTTGTTCCGAATGCCTGTCCAGCTCAGCCTTAAATTTATTTAGGCTATCAACTTCCACAACAAAGGATGGAAGTCTGTTCCACCAACCAACTACCCGCTGGCTAAAGGCAAACCTCTGCACATCTATCCTACATCTGTCTTTCCTCAATTTGAATTTATGCCCTCTCAGGTGATTATTCTGAACAAGAGGAAGAATCCCATCAGCATTGAGCATGCTCAAACCATTCAAGGCTTTATACATCTCAATCAGATCACCTCGCACGTGCCTAGTCTCTAGACACTAATTTGCAAAACTTAAGCATTTCTTCGTAAGAGCAACCCTTTGTTCCATTCATTAATCTTGTTGCCCTTCTCTGTACTCATTCCAAGTGCTGTACATCCTTAAAATGAAGCCGCCAGACCTGTGTACAGTACTCAAGGTGTGGCCTGACCATTGCTTTATACAAGGGGATAATCACCTCCTTATCCCTGCTAGAAAAATTCCTGTATATCATTGACAAGACACCATGAGTTGCTCTTGCAGACTGTCTGCACTGTTCAGAAAACTTCATATCTGCCTGCACAATTACCCCCAGGTCCTTTTTGTTCTCTACCACTGTCAGTGTAGTACCACAGAGTTGATATGTTACTCAGGGGTTACTGCTTCCCATATTTAGTACTTTACATTTGTCAATGTTAAACTTCATTTGCCACCTCTCAGCCCATCTGCTCAACTTTTCTAGATCCTGTTGCAGCAGTGTACTGTCATTAGTGTCCTTAACAACCCTGCCAACCTTCGTATCATCTGCAAACTTGGACATTAAGCTTGATATACCATCATCAATATCATTTATAAATACAGAAAACAACAATGGACCCAACACTGAACTCTGAGGGACTCCACTAATAACATTAGTCCATGATGAGCAGTGTCCATTGATTACCACTCTCTGGCTTCTCCTACTCAACCATCCCTTTATAGATAGCAGCAATTTGCCTCCAATGCCATACTGCTCCAATTTGTTCAGCAGTCTTCCATGTGCAACAGTATCAAAAGCCTTTCTAAGATCCAAATATATGATATCAAAGTTATTCTCTGCATCCAGTTCCTTTGTGACCACATCATAGTATCCAGTCAAATTGGTCGGTCAGGCAAGACTTTCCCTTAACAAAACCGTGCTGTGTCCGAGCTATAAATGAAGTCTTGTCTAGATGATCCTGCAGTGCTTCTTTAACCAGTGCCTCCATTAATTTTCCTTGAACAAGTGTTCATTCAGATCAACCAGAACCTTCAATTAACAGTGATGGCTGGCCTGGGCTATTTTTGTCTTACACACTCCCAGTCTCACGAAATTTGCAATTATACACAATATTGTTGATTTTTTGCGGACAAACGACCGAGGAAATTTCATCTGAAACTCGTCTTGCACACGTTTATAAGATTTATGTCAGAAGTAAGACTCCACAGTAAAAGCAGCTCATTCTTGGAAAACAACATGGCCAACACAACGGAGTGGATGCCTGACCGAGACTAATGCATGTTACGGTGATTGAATGGCTTACCTTGGGTGCAGTGCTGCCACCTTCAAACTTTGCTTAATATTTGCCTACCCATAAGTTCTACCATCTTCATTTTAAGGTTGTCCTTTATGAAACATCCTGTAGATTTGGTGAAAACCTTTTCAATGTATTTTTATTGACAAAATTAACATCATTGATAAAAGATTTAGTGACTTGACCCTTAAGGGGGAGAGGGTCAGGGCTGGATTTACACATAAGCCAAACAAGCTACAGCTTAGGGTCTCATGTTACAAAGGGCCTCGCTGCACCATGAAAATAATTTTTTAATATTGTCACAGTGAACCGGTGAAGGGCTTCATACACGTTATAGCTTAGGACCACGACAAGTTTAAATCCGGCTCTGGAGGGGTAGTCCAATTTTGCTGCTACCTTGCCTTGACATAAGGATATCGAAGACTTTTTTTTTTTTTTTTTTTCCGATCATTAGATTGATCAATTTGAATGCCGCCAAAGTCAAGAGGGATATTCTTTTTAAAATAGCAAAATCCTCAAAAAACTAAAGTCAAGTGGACATGGAACCAGACATTACTTGTAACAGGAATTGTGACTGTTCAAGTTTTTGATAAAGGCAAAATAAAACTATTGTAATATATACAATTTACTCATGAAAGTCTAAAGCGTGGTTTGAGTAAACCAGACTATAGCTGCATATGTAGCAATAAGCAGAATGACAACCTTGTAGAGAGTGGTTAATGTTTTTTTGACTAAGGTTCCAGTCACGGTTAGTGATTCTGGTTATTATATCAGCAAATTTTTTCAGTTTATCTCATAAAAGGAAAAATAAGGGAGATGGTTATTTATAATTAATCCAAGATATTTGTTTTTAGTGACATAAGGAATACTGGAAGCATTAAGTTTAACTAATGGAGGTCTGTAAGGAATGAAAATTATTTTCATTCCTGTGATCACGACATTTGGTCGAAAAGCGTTGTCAGCTTCAGAAAGGAAAATTGTTTTGAATATTTTCGTTAGATTCTTTTTAATTTTTAATTGCATTAAATTGTGTTAAATTGGTTTTTAATTATTTATTTTTTACTCTAATGTAAGTTTTCAATTTTTTCGTTTTAATTTCTGGAGAGTATCCTACGGAAGTGTTGTACGTATTATATTGAGGTAAACTCTTCTTATTATTTTACAAATAAATATAACAAATATTTTATTATTAAGTGCATTAAATAAAGTGAATGAAATAAACAGAATTATTTATAATGCAATTTATTTCATTGGGCAGTTTCCTCTAAAATTTTTTTGTTTGAAAATGTAGCTATGAAAAAGAGTAGTTGACTTTGAGAGTTGTGTAGAAGAATAAATATTTCCTTATACAGTAGACTCTCGATTTTCCTGGATAGATGATAAAAAAACAAATCCCGGATAATCGATTTCCCGGTTAATCCAAAAATGCAAAAGTCCCCAACATACGTAAGAGTTTTGCGTAATTGCTACTATATTATTATTGACAAATCTGAATTCCGCTCAATACTTGTTAATGTTTGGCCATTTTCATACATCCTTATTAGTTTAATTTTCTAATCCAAATCAATGGCTTTCCTTTTGTTGGTAGATTTACTGGTAGCACTGTCACTTATTCTCTTAGCACCATGATAACAGTCAAAATGAAATTTTCTGAAAAGAATTATAAACGGGTAGAAAATTCTATCTTTATTGCATTTGCAATAATACCGATAGCTGGAATTGTATGGGTTTTTACGTTATTATGGTGAAATGTGTCCCCTTCACCGAAATCTTCAGTCATATAAAAAAAAAAAACCCATAAATAAAGTGTAAGAATCTTCTTGTTGTTCTGTATCTCACTTGTGTGTGCTGTGATTGTCGTTATGGATGGCTTATTTTATTTATTTATTATTTTTGTTTGTTTTAAATTTTACAATCCTAAAAAAAAAAAAAAAAATTTGAGTGAAAAAATTTTTGTAAATCCGTAGTTGCGTAAGTCGGGGACTTACTGTATGAAAAATGTTCAGCAACCTACTTTCCACACACTACTTGCGTGTCCAAATACGACGCTTCCCTTTATTTTTTGCGATTTCGATTTTAAGTCTAATAGCTCCCCTTTGTTTTTTATGATGTTGCATATAGTTTGATCACCAACATTATAATGGTTCATTAGAGATTTAACAGATGCACCGTTTTCAAACTTTTGAATAATTTAAGTTTTTGTTTAACTGAAAACGCACCTCTTTTGTGTTTACCCATAATTTTCGTGATTTATAAAAAAAAAAAAAATTACTATAAAAAAAATTCTGACATCCCTGACATAAATAACGAAACAAAATTTGTCCTTTTGCAATGCAGCGGGATGCACTAAAACAAACTAAACATTTGGTGTGTGTTTTTTTTTTTAGTGGCAGGTGTGAAGACAGCGGGGATTGCAAGATAATAGGTACACTAATCTCCCAATAACGATTTATAATGCCACTTGTCGCTTATTTACGACTTCCAAAATATCTGTTTATACCTATTCTAGGTATTACTTGAATTTTTTGATTTCTGGTTGATTTTTTTTTTTTTTTTTTATAAATTTGGAGTATTGAAGTGTCCCGGTTAATCGAGAGTCTGCTGTATTGGCAAAGAAAAGTTTGTACTTTATTTGCAAAGAAACAGTAGCCTTGTTAACCTTTTTACAAGTGACTCAGACAAAAATGGCTGACAAGTTCGATGTCCTCCAATTTTCAGAACTCTTTTGCATCTTTTAAACTGCCTACTGTTTGTTGGAAACACAGATCAGACATGGCGACATGTATGAGGAAAAAAATTCAAGATAATTCATACTTTATAAGCTTGCACGTTATTTGAAATGTACTTGACCTTGGGAAAACAGCTACACAGGTCGAGCCCCATTATTTAAGATACAAAAATTTACCTTTTGTATCTTAAATTTACAATTTAAAGAGTTAAATTGTGCTTCCATTATCTTTCAGTCAGTCAGTTTATTTTCATGGATCATTACAGCATAATAAGTTCATTGCAGTCACAGTATTGTCTTAGGATGAATTAAAATTATTAAATCATGTGTGCTACTAGAATACTACCTGAAAAACAGTGGCAACAAGAAACCAATAACAGTAAATGAAAAAATGCACTGGGATACAGTCATGAATAACAGAGGGGTTAACAATAAATTTGTACTAGACAGCACGTTTAAAAATGACAAAAATATGTAAAACTACTGCCATAGTTTTAATACATACACCGATAAGGCAAAACATTATGACCACTTACCTAATATGATGTTAGTCCTCCATGTGCAGCCAAAACAGCTTGTACCTGATGAGTTAGATGACTTTCATCAACCGGTGAAATACCACCACTTTGCTTATTGGAGGCTTGAAGTGGTGAAACCCATGTTTAGTCTCTAGAGCAAAGTTTCCGGCATCCCTCTCCCCATACTTCTCCTTCAACCCATGCACGGTACTAAGTACTATAGGTTTTGATACCTTTCATGTTTGGGGTTCTCATAATAAAAAAAAAAAAAAAAAAAAAAAAAAAGGTATGGACACTACAAAATTTCTAAATGTCTTGTGGCATCTGGTATCAACACATAACCAGCAGAACCTTTAACTCCTGTAAGGTCCATGTTTGAGATGCCGCAGATTGGAGTTGCTGTTCCAACACAAACCACAGATGCTTGATGGGATTGATGTATTAGGAATTTGGAGACCTATACCTGGAAGTCTTCCTCGTGTTCTGTGAACCAGCCTCGAACAATCCGGGCGGTGTGGCATGGCACATTATCTTGCTGAAAGATGGCACTGCCAGAGGGGAAGACCATTGCCTTGAAATGGTGTACCTGGTCAGCAATGATGTTTAGGTAGGTGGTAGACGTCAGAGTGCCTGGCACGTGGATGACTGGACTCAGAATATCGCAGGAGAACATCGCCCAAAGCATGACACCGCCGCCACCAGCTTGTTTTCGTCTCACGGTGCATCCAGGTGCCATCACTTCCCCAGTTAAATGATGCACACGTACCTGGCCGTCCACATGGTGCAACAGACCAGATGACCTTCTTCCAATCGCTGAAGGTTCAGTTTTGATGCTCACATGCCTATTGTAGGTGCTGTCCAGTGAACCGTGGTTAGCATGGGCACTTGGAGCGGCCTGCGGCTACGCAGCCCTATTTTCAGCAGGGTTCGGTGTACTGTGTGTTGTGACACATTACTCCTGTCACCAGCATTCCAGTTACCGGTGAGTTGTGCCACAGTCGCCCTTCTGTTGCCATGTACCATCTGGGAGAGCCTTTGCTCTTACCTCGAGCATTGATAAGCCATGGTCGTTCAACATCGCTGGCGGTTTGTGGGATTTCCCTCCTCGGACCACTTTCGGTAGGTACTAACCACAGCTGACCGTGAGCACCCCACCAGCTGTGCCGTTTCGGATATGCTCTGATCCAGTCATCTGGCCATTACAATTTTGCTTTTGTCAAACTCACTTAAGTCCACTGCCTTTCCCATCTGAAGAACAAGAGTAACACTGATTAACGGAGCTCCATATCATGTGTTTTTTATACCATGTCCTGACTCACGCACGCTCCATAGTTCACCTGCAGTTGCTTTGATTTGCATAGCAACTTGCTGGTCATAAAGTTTTGGCTCATTGGTATACACTGATCCTAAATTTAATAAGATATAAAGAGTAAGTATAATTCTTACTCACACGGTGTGATTATAGAGCAGAACATACTCTATAATCTTATTAGAACAAGTCTAACACATTCAGCCACTTAATTTAAAGTTCAAGTTGTAAGAGCTAAAGAGTGAAGCTAGGTAAATGTATTTTTACTTAGATATATATAATTATTCATATATTTTTATTTTGTTCTTTAATAGTGCTCAGAATTTAGAATTAGAAAATTTCCAATATGAAGACGAAACTGAAAAATCTGGTAATGAGGAATATATCCTTCCATTGTTGGATAAGATTTTATATGAAAGGTAGGTATATCTTTATGTATGCATCATCACATTTCTTGTAACGTTCCACAGATATAAATTGTATCCCTATTTTAAAGGACATTAAAATAATGAGATTTCATTGGTTTGCAAGAGAATTATAGAGTGAAATGCAGACGGACAAAAGGATGGCTACATAGACAGAAAAGAAAAACCATAGAAATATATAAAAATGTAATAGACTATTATTAGCTATATGGTGCCATTAAGCCTGAGGCTTTTGCTGCACCAGCCAAAAAAATAATTTCTGAGTTACCTACCCTGAGAGAGTGATTTAAAACATTTTATTACAACTTTCAATGATTTTTAATCATTAAATTCAGGGCAACCTCAATATTATTTTGAAGTAGGGACAGAAACTTATCCACATTTCTGTTATAAAAATTACATGCTTTTATGCTATGTAGTAGGGAAAATCTTAAGGGGCAGCGATTAATGGATGGAATCAGACAATCAGTCTAAAACACTGATGGATCCAATATCTTTCTATTTTAGAAGATTTAGGAGAAGTCCGGTTGGCCTGCCTCCTTAAAATCCACTTGTGCACACCTTCTTGATGGTAAGTTTTGTTATGTCACTTAGGTGGCAATGAACATGTAGAGTTGTTCCCTTCAAGACGCCTGGTCACCTTGAAGCGGAAAAGACCACAACACCCTCCAGCACATGACAGCACGACGAAACAAATGGCCCTCAGTCCCCAGCGGCTTTCACTCCCATTCTTATGGCAGCGAGAGGATCAGAATGGAAGCAGAGGGTGCTAAGAATCTCTGGGTACAACCAGGCTGCCATGCACGGAAACTGAACTTGGCCTGTTACAACGTAAGATCACTCATCAGAGAAGATGGGATATTAGAGTTGGAAAAGGAATTAGAAAATGTGAATTGGAATATCATCGGTTTGGCTGAAACAAGAAGAAGAAATGAGTCACATAAGTTTATCAAGTGGAAATCTGCTATACACCAATGGAAACAGTGAAAGGAGCGAAGGTGGAGTTGGCTTTCTGGTCCATAAAGATATAAAAAACAATATTTTGGAATTCAAAAGTACATCACCAAGGGTGTCAAGACTACTGCTGAGGATTTCTAAGAGGTACATGCTAAAGGTTATAATGATTTATGCACCAACATCGTGCCATGATGAAGAGGTTGAAGAAATGTGCACAGAAATTGAGTCTTCTAGACAAGGAGAAAGCCCACTACACTATCATTATGGGGGACTTCAATGCTAAAGTTGGAAAGAGACAAAACAGTGCAGAAAGGAGAACTATAGGAAATTTTGGTATTGGTGAAAGAGGTGAAAAACTTGTGGAATTTGTAGAATCTCGAGGATTGTCAGTAATGAACATTTTTTCCAAGAAAAGGGTGAACAGAAAGTGGACATGGAAGAGCCCAAATGGATTAACAACTAATGAAATCGACTTTGTACTCACTAACAGAAGATATATCGTGAATGATGTTACCGTCCTGAACAGGGTAAATGTTGGAAGTGATCACAGAATGGTAAGCTGCACACTTGATGTAGATGTAAGAAAAGAAAGGAAAAAACTGACTCCAGTAAGTAATATGGTTTTTGAGATAACAGAAGAGGAGAAAAAGCAGTATATACTTGAACTTAAGAACAAGTTTGAGCTTCTGCAGACTGCTCAGGACCAAGATATCGATGAGGAATATTACAACTTTCTGAAAGTGATAAAGCCCAAGAAACCTATAAGTAAAAAAGAAATCCAAAGAAGAAAAAATTAGTCAAGAAACACTTGAAACACTGATGAATCGAAGGCAAAAAATGAAGAGCAAGATAAACACTGACAAGGAAAAATTGAGTATACTGAGTTATGCAAAGCCATTAGAAAGAGACTCAGAGAGTACATAAGAAGATTTAACGCAAGAAAAGTAGAACAAGCATTAAGGGAAAACAAAGGACTTAATCAGCAGCCATGAGCAGTAATACAGAAAGGCAAATGATACTGAAACAAGAATACTGATAATAGCAGAAGACTACTATGGAGAATTGTACAAGGAGCGAGGGAATGATGCCAGCAGTGGGGAAGATGGATCGTAAATTAGTAACACATATGTCATGCATTCTATTAATTTAGTTGATATGGACAAAATGCAGACCATTTTTTGTTTGTTGCTTTCTTCATTCCTCCCCCCCAACCACACAATGTTCAGGTAATAGTAGTGGTATATGATGCAAGAAAACAAGTTTGTAAAGCAAACCCTGCCACATCACCAATTCATCCCTTCCAATAATTTGTTTAGTTCTTTGAATTTATTCAAACTGTGCCCATGACAACAGATGGAACAACACCTGCTGGCTGAAGGCAAACCTCTGCACATTCTATGAAGTAACCATCAGTCTTAATTTGAATTTATGCCTCCTCATGTATGTAGACTGAGCAAGAGGAAAAATGCCATCAGCAATGAGCTTACTCAATCCTTTCAAAGCCCTAAACATCTCAATTGGATCACCTTGCCTGTGCCTAGTCTACAGACACTGCACTTTGCAGAAGTGCTCTTTTGATAAGGGCATACTTTTATTCCCTTCATGAGTACAGTAAACCCTCGCTATTCGCGGGGGTTACGTTCCTGAGAAATGTCGCGAATACCGAAAACGCGAATACTGAGTTATGGCTCCCATAGTAATAAAGGGGTTCCGTTCCAAAGTATGAAATATATAAGAAAAACTAGTCTAAAATTTTGTCTATGTATATATTATATGTACCTTCATAATATGACTGTACATGACAGTACATAGTGAAATGCAAGCATATGGCATCGAAATGAAAATAAGAAACAATTTAATATTAAATGTAATATTTATTAGAAATTTCAAACAAATCTTTCAAATCTGCGCCTTTGCTAGCAAAAAAAAACATCCCGTCAGTGCTATCACCAGTTTCGCTAAAGTGTTGATAAAGGAGTTTTGCCTTTTCACGAATGATGAGTGAACTTAACGGAATTTTATTTTGAATTCGGTCTTCTACCCACAGATTTAAAGCTTTTCCATTTTTTTAAATTTAACATCACGAGTTACAGAGCAAATTTTTGAAGCAATTAGCGCGGTTTCACGGACACTACAGCAGATTTTTTCTTCCGATTTCTTGATTGATCGTACCGTTGACTCATTGGTTTTATAATGTTTTGCCACTGAGGAGACACTTTCACCATTAGAAATTTCATCTAATAACTCAATTTTATTCGCTAGTGTCATCACCTTTGATATTTTCACATTTCTCTTTTTATTCGTAGCCATATTTTTGTAGGGGTTAGAAAGAACTTGACCACAATAAAGTCACTTTCTTCCGTTAACGCACTCGAAAAAGTCTGTTTTACACTGCAAAACGGTAGAGTTATCATTTTTGTAAGCATATCAATTTATAAATTGATAAATTTATTCAGTTTATAAACATATAAATTAAAATCAAACGACGAAACCTTCCATGACTAACACATACTGAACAAGGATTAGCGAGAAACATCCACGCTCCAGATTTTTTCACCCCTCTCCCCCACCCACTGAGCACTGTTTTGACCGGGAAAGATAATTTTAGCCACGCCCATGTTTTTTATGGCGGAAAATATTCACGGCGTTTTAAAATTCACATTTTTTTAGGTTTCATTTTATATTAAATCGGCGATCGCGAAACCGCGAATACAGATACCGCGAATAGCGGGGGTTTACTGTATATCCTTTCTGTCCTTTTCTGCACCTGTTCAGCAGATTCACATCCTAAAATGAGGCCACCAGACATGTATGCAGCACTAAAAATTTGACGTACAAATGCCTTATACAATAGGATAATCCTCTCCTTATCCCTGCTAGCAAACTTCCTGTGTATTACTGACAAAACCCCTTTGGTCTGCACATGGATGTAACTCTGCATTATAATATAGTCTGTGGTTGTGCTTTTCCAAGCAGGAATTTTTGCTTTTGAAATTCCCATGAATAAGTGTTGGTACTTATTAGCTTGTTTTTTTTGTTAATTTTGAATTTTTAAAGTTAGCTTGGAATACAGATTGCACTAGTAAAAAGCACAGCCTTCACGCCAGTGCATTAATTATTTTCTATGACAGAGTCGTTTTGCCACATGTCAATCAATTGCAGAGGTCTGGGTTCAATTCCTGTATGTCGATGTTTCCCAAAGTGTGATATGCATACCCCAGGGCTGTGCAAAAAGGTTTTAAAGGGTACGTGGCAGAATTTTTTATTTTACTTTATCATAGTTTTTTTAGCTGTGGAAAACAATTCAATAAAATTTAGTACAGTGGGTTGCGCTTATAGGAATCACTGGTTAATTGATTCAGCCATTTTACTGAATCAAAATTTGAAAACCTGAACCCTTTATACATTGCAGCATCTAAAATTTTTCTTATTAGAATTACAGTTTCATTTTATTAAACCATAAAAGATTCAATTCAATTAATTCAATTTTCTCTTTTTTTTTCAACTGTGTGTGTGTACTAGGAGTAATGGCAAATGATGCAAGAAAGCAAGCTTATATAGCATCAGCCAAAAAACACAATATTCTTGGGGGATACATCCATACCCTTCAAGAACTTGTGTAGTTCTCCTTTGAATTTATTTAATCCATCCAATTCCACAACAGATAGATGCCTGTTCCAACAATCAACCACCCACTGGCTGAAGGCAAGCTTCCACACATTTATCCTGCACCGATCCTTTCTCAACTTAAATTTGTCCCCCCTCATGTGTGTAGTCTTAGAAAGTGGAAGAATACCATTAACATTCAGCATGCTCAATCCATTCAGTGCCTTAAACACCTCAATCAGATCTCTCTGCAGGTGGCTAGTCTTGAAACTTTGCAATTTGCAGAACTGAAGCCATTCTAGGTAAGAGCACCCTTTTGTTCCCTTCACTAATCTGGTTACCCTTCTATGCACCCATTCCAGCAGATCTACATCATTCTAAAGTGAGTCCTCCAGACCTGTATACAGTACTCAAGATGCAGCTTACCCATGGCCTTAAAGGGATAATCACCTCCTTATCCCTGCTAGCAAAGTTTCTGTATATCATTGACAAAACACCATGGGTAGTCCTGGCAGCATGTCTGCACTGATCAGAGAATTTCATGTCTGACTGCACAATTACTTCCAGGTCTTCTGCATTCTCCACTACCCTGAGTAGTACCACACAATTAATAAGTTACTCTGGGGTTATTGTTACCCATGTGCAGTAGGGCTTACAATACCGAGATCCTGATAATTTTTTTCCGGTATTCAAATACAAGTATTAGTATCTGTTTTTCAGTACTAGTTTTAGAAAAATAGTTTAATTTAATCACATAAAGTTATAAAATCACCTTTATCTGATTATGACGTCCTTATCTCTACTAGTAAATGTTCGATAAATCATCGACAGGACACTATTCAACGTTGCAACCTGTGCACAATTCTTGCGGACAACTTTGTCTGACCGTATTGTAACTCCCGTTCCTCCACTACTGACTTTAGTTCAACTCCACCAAGTGTATAAGTTATTTTGGGGTTGCTGTTCCCCAGGTGTTAAGACCTTGCATTTTGCTGAATTAAAGCATATAGCTGCCACTTTTCTGACCATCCTGGAAGTCTATCTAGGTCACTCTGAAGAAGCTCTGCTTGGTGGTGATCATTAACTACTCTACTGATCTCTACATCATCTGCAAGTTTAGACGTCACGCCCAATATCCCTTCATAGATGTCATTTAAGATAATCAAAAACAACAGTGGTCCCAATACTGATCCTTGGGGAACCCCGCTTACATTAACCCAATCTGAGGGAATAGTCATTTATCACAACTCCCTGCCTGGCACCCTCAAGCCATTGTGCTATCCATCTAAAGTAACTGCTCATGTGGGACTGAGTCAGATGCTTTGCTGATATCTAAATAAACAATGTCGAAATTATTCTCTAAATCCATCTCATGAGTGACCTGTCAAAATGGCTAACCAGATTTGTTAAACATTATTTTCCCTTTACAAAACCATGCTATGTATCCTACAGAATTTCGTTTCCATCTAAATGATCCTGAATTCCACCCTTGATCATTGCCTCCATGATTTTCCCTGCTACTGAAGTTAGACTGGCTGGTCGGTAATTTCTCGTTACACTCCTAGAACCACCTTTATGTTCCAATTTACACCAGTGCAACGGAATCTCTCCTGAGTCCAGTGATGCTCTCATAACTAGCCTTAATGATTCAATGCACTCACTTGCCACCTCCTTTAAGATTATAGGGTATATGCCATCACCCACAGGAGCCTTACTTGCCTGTGTGCACAAAAGTTTTCTCATGAAATCAACATGTGAAATTTCAACATCATTAATTACATTTTTTTCAACTTCTCCCATAATTTCTCATTGACATAAAGGGTTTTTCTTCTGTAAATATCGATGCAAAGTAACTGTTGAGTTCATCTGCAACATCAGTTGGGGTATCTAATACTATCCCATGCAATTACATATGTGTCCAATCTGATTTGTCCTTCTCTTCTTTGCATTTATATATGTTAAGAATTCCTTAACTGCCCTTTGCTCTCTTTATTCCTTATTTCCACTCTTTGCTCTCTCCCATACTCAGTAAAGATACTATAGTGAAAATTATACTTCGCTGAATAAAACGTCTTTCTCCTTCACAAAATGATGAACATAATTCAACCATGGAAGACCAACATGGAACAGAATATCAGTGTTCTGCAAATTCTTTCCAAAATAAGAAATTGCCTGACTCCAATGAGATTTTAAAAGATGAACTTGAGTCGGAAATTAAATGAAATACTTTTAACTATTTTTGCTAAAAAAGTTTAAAGCCTAGAAAATATGAACTGAGATTGTCTACGATTATCTCAGTACAATAGTACCAGAATAGAATCCTAAAGGGCGTTTTCTGCCACTAATAAAATATGTACCAAAATTAAATCCATTTTAAACGATCATACTATTGATTGCTTATGTTTCTTAAGAGCTCACTTTATTCTGACAGGTAGTGTGGATGCTTAAACATAACTAAACTTTGCAGTAACAATATGTATTGTTACTACAAAGTTTAAACATAGGTTGAGTATAAAGGAGAAACACTTGTCAATGATATATAGGAATTTTTCTAGCAGGGATAAGGAGGGATTATCTCCTTATATAAGGCAATGGTCAGGCCACACCTTGAGTACTGTATACAGGTCTGGAGGCCTCATTTTAAGAAGGATGTAGAACTGTTGGAATGAGAACAGAGAAGGGCAATAAGATTAGTGAATGGAACAAAGGGTTGCTCTTATGAAGAAAGGCTTAAGTTTTGCAAATTACAGTGTCTGGAGACTAGACACCTGTGAGGTGATCTGATTGAGGTGTATACAGCCTTGAATGGTTTGAGCATGCCCAATGCTGATGGGATTCTTCCTCTTGCTCAGAATAATCGCCTGAGAGGGCATAAATTCAACTTGAAGAAAGACAGTTGTAGGATAGATGTGCGGAAGTTTGCCTTCAGCCAGCGGGTGGTTAATTGCGGGAACAAACTTCCATCTGTCATTGTATAAGTTGATAGCTTAAATAGATTCATGGCAGAACTAGACAAACATTTGGAGCGAGCGGATGGGTGAAACGAGAAGGCTTTTTTTTTTTTTTTTTTTTGGCTGATGCTATTATAAGCTTGTTTTCTTGCATCATGTGCCTTTACTAATGCTAACACTGTTTTTGCTTCTAGGGCTGAATTTAGGTGAATTTTAAATGTAAATTGCATTACTGAGCAAGGTGTGTAGAGAGGTTCTGAAATGTGTAATGTTAAATTTAATTTTAAAGCAGTTTACAGTTCATAATTTCAGTTTACAGTTTCCTAATTTTAGTTTCAAATAAAAAATTCCTAAATGCGGAAAACTGTTTAGTATTTAGTAATCTTATTTTGCATTTATTCAAAGTAAACTTGTATTAAATGTAGAAATATTAATAATTCCTTAAAATAATCACCTGTACCACATTATTTATCTATTTTAGAACTGAAGAAAGAGCAAAAAAGTGTATTAAAAGTACAAGCTGTACAAAAAAGAAGGCCACACAATCACCAATTTCTTCTAGAAGTAAAAAAACCAGAAGTGAACAAAAAATGTAAGTTCTGATTCTTTTATTAATGAACTAATAATATTAATGATGATAAGGTAATAATGTGATCTGTTTATTTTTATTCAGCAACAGACACAGCAAGTTGCTACCTAAAGAGATTGCAGTGGAATAATGACAAATTTATCTGTTTTCATATGATTTACTACTGTTGCTACTTGTGCTGATTTATCTGTTTTCATATATAATTATGATTTTATATGAAAATAGATAAATCAGCATAAGTAGCAGTAGAACAATATTTTTTGATAAGTTCATAAATTCAGTCTATTAACCTTACAGTTGTTGGTTATGTATTTATCATATTCATACTATAAAAATTCCTTTTTTTTTTTTTTAACATTTGTCATTATTTATTTTTCATCCCTCACCCACACCCTGTGCCTCCACCCCTTACTTCATTGAAATAACAGAAAAGTTGTTATTGAAAATAACCTTTTTCAACATTTTTTTTTTTTTTTATTCTATGTAAAGTTCCATTTTACAGAATACTGGATATTACTGTTATTATCAGGAGCATGAAATGCAAAGAACCCTGGGGTGGCACATGTTAAAAACAAAATAATAAATTTCTTCATCTGTATCTCAGAGGCATGTGACTATGTCCAATTTCAAAAATTGAATTTTCACTTGGTGCTTATCTAAATTTTATTCTCTTTCTAGTGGGATATAACATTATGTCCACTTCAAGGTCATGAAGGAAATAAACATGTTTAAAAGAACTGTAATTTCCCTTTAGAGGCAAACAACACTATGAGGACACTAATTCATATACCTTTGATTAATGTTTTTTTTTTTTTTTTTTCATAATGCTATGCCCACATAGTGTTTTATGCCTTTAGCACAATCTAGTGGATTGATTGAAAAGTATATGATGCTCAAAAATCTCAACAGGTTTCATATCATTTTAGTCAGTTTATTTGTTACAAACTGAGTGCTTCTTTGTTGTGTTTAGTTTAAATTAGCATTTAGAGTATTTAATTATTTCATTGTTTTATTTTTGTTTTGAAAGATTAAGTAAAATGCTTTCTTGAGGGAAAAATTGTAACTGGCTTTGGAGGAAAAAGACAATATTTTTCCTGAAAGTAAGTAACAAAATTAGGTTATACACAATATTAAAAAATTCTGTATAAGTAATATAACTATATAATTATTTATTATAGGCTGACATGGGTTTTTTTTTACTCATTGTAGGCTGTTCCTATAAATTTGGTAGCGTCTTTTAATTTTAACCAATTTCATGTTATCAAAGAATTTCTCTTTTGCAGTTACTGAGACAACATCTATGAATAAGCACGAACAGAACGATGTAACAAAGAATGTTTTCTTCCGTAAATAATATTGTATGGTCAAATGTTTCATTTAACAATACTAATAACAATATTTTTCCCTTTAGCCAGTAGCCAGCGGGTGGTTGATTGCCTGAACAAACTTCCATCTGTCGCTGTGATGGTTGACAGCTTGAATAAATTCAAGGCAGAACCAGACAAACATTTGGAGTGAATGGATGTGTGAAATGGGAAGGGTTTTTTTTTTTGGGCTGATGCTGTATAAGCTTTCTTTCTTGCATCATATGCCTCTACTAATGCTAATATCTTCACCGAACAAGCCTCACGTTCTACTTGCATCAACAATACTTACAGACAGCAATTATCCACCTTACAATTATTGAACAATGATTTGCTCTTAGCAGATGTACTCTTCAGATGTACTCTGATGGACGTTATATGCCTTCTACTAAGGAAAGTTCACCACAACCTTAATTACAGTGTTGCTAAAGAAATTTTGGATGATGCTGTTCAGAATGATGTATCAATAAGAAAGGTCATAAACAAAACAACAACCAAGCACCAAGGTAGGAAACGTGCAAAAAAAATTCAAATGACTGGTTATGTAACAAACTCAAAGTGAACTATGCTATATGCTGTGGGGAAAGCTTACTTGAGGAAAAAAGGCAAAAACATACTAGCCAGAGTTACAAAACCACTTTATCCTTGCAGGATGAAATTCCATGAAAAAATTTGAGTGTAAAAGGCTAGATATTTTTAATACATATTGGACTTCAAAGAAAAGTAATGATGTTAAAAGACAGTTTATTCATTCATGTGTATAAATTAAACCAAACACATTCCAGGAGCAGAGATGGTACTAAACCAAAAGTAAATTCCAAACTTCCTTGAACTGAATCATGATCATGGCTAAAACATGTTTCACTCAAAATGTTATTTTCAATAATTATAATATGTATATATGGGCAATGGAAATCTGCTTTCAGTGTAGGAGACATGCCTCCAACTTCATTTGCAATTAATATTTGGGCAAAAATAATCGATGATCTCCTTGTAGAACTTTACAGGTTATCACCTTGACTTAGAGGAAACTCCTAGTTACATTTTTTATGGAAGATTTATCCCAGCCACTGTAAGATGTACCATTAAGAATGCAAAAAACTTGGTCTGTGCATGATGGAGCACTTGCTTGTTTTACCCATGATACAAAGCAGTTTTTAGATATCATCCATATCAATGAATAAAGCAGAATGGACCAGCTTTATTGCTTTTGTGATTCCCTGATTTTGTACTTGCAAACTTTTATCTGTTGGGTTATGTGAAGAGCATGGTTTACTTGCAGACAGCTAACATTTGGAACAAGAATTGGTGTTTGAGGTATCTGTGACAACAATATGATACATGCCTGGAGGTTTTTTAGTGACTTAGAATTCTTGGCATCACAGGTCTCAGTTCTGCATTGAAAGAAATGGAAAACAATTTTGAACATCTTTTGTAAACATTTAGTATTAAATTACTGATGTGTATGTAAACAATAAATAAATGAGCCCTTAACATAGTATATTAGTATAATTTGATCCCGCCTGCTCCGTAAGGCTCTGGGAGTTAACGGCATATTACCCTGTAGTTTTGATGGAGAGCACGAGGGAGTGTATTGAACCATTGAGGTTAATTATGAGGGCACCTTTGGACTCGGGGGAGATTCCTTTGGATTGGAGAAGTGCCAATGCATTGCCAATACATAAAAGCGATTCAACGGTTCGAGAGTTAAGTTGGTAACTATAGACCGGTTAGTCTGACTTCAATGGTAGGAAAAATCTTAGAGGCAGTGATTAAGAGTGCAGTCCAGGGTCATTTTAGATGGGGTCATGCTTAACTAACTTAGTAGGCTATTTTGACACAGTTATTCACGAGCTGGATTTAGGGAATAATTTCGGCATAGTTTATTTGGATTTTAGCAAAGAATTTGACTTGGTCCCTCATGACAGGTTGCTGTATAAGCTTGGGATTGCTGGTGAGATTCTAAGATGGATTGCTCGGTGGCTGCAGGGCAGAAGACAGAGGTTTGTGATTAATGGATATTCTTCAGATTGTTATAATGTCAGGAGTGGGGGTCCTTCAAGGATCAATTCTTGGACCACTGTTGTTTCTCATTTTCATAAATGATATCTGCGAAGGGATTGAAGGCATGATGTAAAGAATAGAAGAGTCATTAATGGTCAGTGCCAAGCAGCACTCCTTTAGGATGACTTGAACAGACTTCAGAGAAGTGGAAGTTATACTTTAATGCTGCTCTACTAAATGCAAGGTCTTACACTTGGTGGAGTTCAATTAAAAACAGTGGAGGAGGGAAAAGGATCTTGGAGTTACAATATGAGCATATATGAAGTTTTCTGAACAGTGTAAACAGGCAGCCAGGAAAGCCCATGGTATCCTATCAATGATTTATCATGTAGAGATAGGGAGGTCACAATCCCACTGTATAAGGCAAATAAAAGACCACATTTGGAATACTGTATTAAAGTATGGAGACCTCATCTGAAAAAAAAAGACATCAAGCTTCTTGAAAGGGTCCAAAGATGGTAGATCAGCAGGACAGCTGTATGAGGGAAGACTCCAATTATGTAGGCTACAGAGCTTGGCAAATTGGGCACCTAGAGGTGACCTGATTGAGATTTATAAGGCTGTGAGAGGGATTATTAAAATGAATGAAGGTGGAATTCTCACTGTTTGGAACAATTCCAGAACTAGGGATCATAAATTCAAATTACAGGGCTTAAGGTTTAGATTAGATTGTAGGAAGTTTTCTTTTAGCCAGAAAGTTGTTATAGCTGGACAAGTTGCCCCTGCAGGTAGTTAGGATGACAGCTTGAATAGATTCAGAGGTCTACTGGATACTTGTGTGAAGAGGGAAGCAAATAATTTGTTTCCTCTTATCTACTTGGTTTGGGTTTTTTTTTTTTTTGGCCAGGGCAGTAAAAGTCTGACTTCCTTGCACTATATGGCGAATACTATTACTAATCCAATGAAACTGAATATACCTTACTAACAAAATATTTGTGATTATATCTTTATAGAAAATTTTGTTGATTGTAAGGGTAAAACATGATCCTTATATTTATTGTATGTAATTAAGAATCTCCCTGTACATGTATATAAAAGTGGAAGAGGAGAAAGAATGAGAAGGGGGAAAAAGCAATAAGAGATGATAGAGAAGGAAAGAACTGTGATATTGAGATTAAAATAAAGTAGTTTCATTTAGTGCAAAAAATTAGAAAAATAATTTCACTTTTATTATGCTGAATTTTGTTCTGTAAACAAGCAATGAGGAAAATGTGTGTATCTGTGTACTGGCACTTAATAGCTACTTGATGAAAAGAACAAAGGCCAGTCCTCCTAAGCAACTATTGGGTCAAGCAGTAGTGGGTGATGTTTTCGAGAGAGAGCAAGAGCGGATGAAAGTGTCTGTTCTGTTGTATTATGTAAGTAGTGTAACCTCCAGAATCCAGTATGATTAAGCTTTCATCAAGTTTATTTAAGAAAAACAAAATAGAAGGAGCATGAGAATATTTGCTGATGTTGTAGAGGCAGTGTTAGTTGGGTTGGAAAACTGCTAGTTTGTGAGTGGTATGTAGACTAATAGATTAACAGTAGCAGCAGGCAGAGGTGAAAGTGAATTTTACACTGCATCTGTCAAAACATGCAGTAGCCTGGAAAACAAGGTGTCAAGGATTTGAAGCCCTCATGGAACAAGCAAATACATAGACTATGTTAGTGTTGTTAAGAATAAAAAAAGTTGCATGTATACTTTTTTTTTGTTAGTTGTTGGCGCATCGGCTTCTGTGGCCATAATGCACCTCCCAAAGTTCTTGCATTTTACTCTAATCCAAGCCTGAGGTGGGGTTCGAACCTGCGATCTTTGGGTTGCCAGGCAGGCACTTTTACCCACCTGGCTAGCCTGGTCAGCAATGTATACTTGCGCTAATGTACAGTCGGTCCTCGTATAACACATGTTTACACTACACAAATTCGATCATACACGATTTATAAATAGGGGAACGATATCTTATATAACACAAACCGAATTATTTATTATTATTATTATTATTAGCCATATGGTGCAAGGAAGCCTGAGGCTTATGCTGCACCAGGCAAAAAAAAAAAAAAATTTCTGAATTACCCAGAGAGAGAGAGGGAGAGAGAAGTAGAAGGGAATCACCAAGAAGAGAAGAATGATGATATCCAGCTCAGGACCCTGGGTGTGCCAAGCCCATACTCACCAGATGTGAACCCCTGGGGGTAAATTCGCTTATGCACGATTCGCCTTTGTGTTTACAAGAAATGGCAGTTGAATGCAGAATCACCCGAACTGAACGCAACACGATAGCAATGAAGAGAAGATTCTGAAAATGTATTTGTTTTTTATATCAGTGAAGGGGAAACGCTTTTCGCCATAATAACGTAAAAACCCACACAATTCCAGCTATCGGTATTATCGCAAATGCAATTAGATCGAGTTTACTACCCGTTTTTAACAGATTCCACTAGCAGAAACGCAGCTGGAAATTGTTTTATCATAGTAACCCCCAGAAATGTGCTTTAGTAAAATGTGAGGTGTTAGTGTGTCTCTGCCTTTACGGTGTTGTTTATTCAATTGCTACACGCGTGCAGCTTTATCGGTGTTTATGTGTATCAAGCATGCCTCCTCATTTTGTAATTGTGCTTTATTCCTTAAAAATGTGTAAAATACTTAAAAGGTGTGAAAAGGAAGCGTCCTGGTGAAGACACTACAGATTCAGAGAGAAAAAGAAAAGCAATATCGATAAACAGGCGAACTGGGTCAAAAATTCTTACCCGGGAAAATTTATAGTGGCCTCATACTAGCGTTCATGGCCAAAATCACACCGGCCTCCATCCTCTTCTCTCCAGGCGCAATATGGCCAAAGTTGCTTTTGCGCCAAAAAAACCCAACAACAACCGACCCAACCCATCCTCTTCTGGCCTCTGGCCCACCAGGGTTTCCCCCGGTAAGGCTTATGGCCAGTCCGCCTCTGTTGATAGAGAAAAAATATGAAATTTTGAAACATTTTGAGCGTAATGAAGTCCATGTACTACTGGCCTAAATGAATGCAGAGAAAATAAAAACAACTTTCATAGCAGGAACAACTCAAAGTGTAATTAAAATCCATTAGATCAAGACGCAAAGAATTGGAAGAGATGGAACGGCTGTCATCTGTTTCGATATAAAATCAAGCAAAAAAAACAAGTTTGCTTATGATAGAAGCAAAAGCAGTAGAAATATTTTATTACGTAATAGTCGTAATAAAATACGTAATACGTAAGTATTTTATTACAATTATTTATTGTGTGTTCAATCTTGTGTGGTTGGCACCTAACCCTATTTTTCCCATAGGGCCTGTTATTTACATTGCACGATTTTGCATTGCACGAGGATTTCTAGGAACACAACTATCGTGCTATACGAGGACTGACTGTATATGTATACTAATGCTGGGACCTGTGTGGTGCCAGATTAGTGAGTTTGCCGGATCATCGGTGGTTATTTTAGCACATACAATTTACCCAACAGCTAACCACCTCCTCCTACCTTTTAACATGTTGACTGCCAAGCTAGTTTTAAAAAAAAAATTCCCCAGGGGCCAAAAAATATTTAGCAAATAATTTGATTAGTAATTCTGAAATAAATATTGTAATGTCAGTGTTGTCTTTTTTTTTTTTTGCTTAAAATATAAAAAAAGAGACCTTTTTTTATGTCGCATATACGTGGCTCAGTAGGTTACTTTATTTCTTGAGAAGCTGCGTCAGCCATATACGTGTGACGCTATTATGGGATACATATGAAGGTCGTTTGTGATTAGTTTATTGCATGTGCGGTGAGCGCTGCAATAAAACTAATTGCGATAAAATAAACTCTGAAACGTCACAATAAGCTTGTCAGTATTGTTAGAGATTTTGTGAAAACAAGATCATTATCGTGCTGTATTATCCATTATATTGCGTTGTGTTTTTCCACAAGTTTGTACAAATGTGTTGTAAAAAAAAAAAAAAAAAAAATCTAAAACGGAATGGCTAAAAGAAAATTACTAAAATAAGAGGAACTGAGAGAAATTGCTGGAATTTATAATTAAGCAGTGTTAAACTTCTCACAGGACACACCACTGTCGAGTTTTTTCAGAAGTTCAACTTTATCTGTTATGGACAATGTACAGTGTTTGCACTATACACCACAAGAGGCACTTCCTTTATGCATTGAAACCATGGCTGGGGCTAAATTTCAGCAGGTTATAATAATAAATACAGAAAAACAAGTGGGAATGGCTTGCCAGTATTTACGAGTTCATGCCAACAGCTGATGCAACAACCAGTGCCACCAAAACAGTAGCGACAGGTTGGTGCGCCGGCCCAGGAAATTTGAAATTATGTTTGCAGAAATTATGTCCGAATTAGCAGTGGAACCAGATTACCCTTGGCCAGATTGGTGATGGTCAATCTGTAATAATCTTGCTGATGCTGCATAAGCTTGCTTTCTTGCATCATATGCCTATGCTAATTTCTAAGTAACTGTCTTGATACATAAGAGTTTCTTCTTTTTTATAGTTGAACTTGTGCTTACTTCAGTTTTTCTGCTGCTCTGTGAAGTATCTTCATCGTTGCATACCACTATTTCTTGATTCAAATGTTCATTACTATCTTGATTTTTTTTCTCTTTTTAATAATAAAGTTTTCCATGGTCACTGTTTTAAAGTATTTGAAATAGGAATATTAACTAAAACTTTAACGTGCAAAACATGCTTGACTATATGCACAACTGGGCACACCGATATGCTAAAGGAGGAATACAAGCTAAGGACTAAGATCCGCTAAGTGAGTATGAGCATTCGAAGCAGCGCTGTGCTGTTTCAAATACAGTGTACGCACGATGGACTGCTTGGCAAATACAGTGTTCCATATATGTAGGTGTATGCACAATAACACTGCGATGCGGTCAGCAATTATTTCATGACGACTTCTAATTTACTCGGTTGCGTGAAAATCAACAACCTTTTGTAGCAACGGCCACAATATTAGCCAATGCTAAATTTTACATCGTGGCACCCGCTTTGAGAACCACTGATGTAGACGTACACAATTTCTTTTAGTATCTGCTTGTGCTTTGACTATACATAAATATCAAGGAGTGACCTTTGACAAAGTTGTATATAATTATGAGAAAGATCATCAACCGAAACTTGTATACGTGGTGTTATCTTGAGTGACCTCATTGCAAGGTTTATATATTACAATCCCCACGATGATTTCACATTTTACCATGGCAAAGCTACTAGTAATATAGAACTTCGTGCTGAACTAGATAGCTTGAAAAATAATAAGCTACCGTCTCTACAGGATGAACTGCAAGATTTCATACAAAGTGGTATATCTATATCGTCAATGAATGTACAAAGTTTATGGGCCCATGTTTGAGATATCAAAACAGACACAATCTTACAGCAATTCAAAATATTGATATTAAGTGAAACGTGGTTGTATAATGATGAACATATATTACTTAAACCATTCCAATGTGTGACTCAATTTAAAAGGTCAGATGTTTGCAGTGGCAGTGTTGCAGTATATCAATGTAAAGGTTCAACTATCATCTGTACACCGCATATCTTTGCACAACATAATAGTAATAATGCGACAGCTGTATCACACAAAATTGGAGAAATTTGTGGATCTTTGTGCAAATTCAATAGCGAATCTATTTTCATTGTTGCCATATACATCACTCCAGGGATGTCGTTAGGTATAATTCAAAAATTCATAAACAAAAATTTGATGCCGTATTCACTGAAGGTGCAAAATTATTGAAAGAGCCTCTGGATCGTATACCTATAGTTCTCGCTGGTGATTTCAATCTAGAATTAAATTCTGAGGCTAGAAAGAAGTTTTGTAAATTTATAAAAGATGTCTTCAATTTAGATATTAAATCAAATACCTCAGTAAATACTACAAGTAATGGAACGACAACCGATGGAGTATTCGCTCGGAAATTAAAATCACTTGAGTGTCAAAATTATATATCTTATTTCAATTACAATAGACCAATAATTTTAGTGTTATTATAATATATTTTATACGAATTATTTCATTGTACACCAGTACATTGAAAACTTCCATTCATTGTACTGAAATTATTTTTTCAATAAAAAATAATGCATCAATACTTTTTTTTATTTATTTTACTGTACCAGTTTCATAATGAGTTGCAGTAAAGACTTTTTTAACGACTGCCGCTGTGACATTATCGGTGAGACTATCAGTCTCAGAGTAGAGTGGCAGCAACTCATTATGTACCTGGTACATAATTTGAGGTGAAAAATAATTATTGATAGAAGGAATTTATTTTGTAAGGATGAAATATATTTTAACACTGTAGGAAACATGAATTAACTGCTAAAGGTATTACTGTTCGGCAAGTGTACTGAGAAGTCTCACTAATCAGCTGCTTTCTGTGTGTGTCCATAGCCAGAGAGCAAATTAAGTGTATCCACGAGATGGGCAATAATAAAGAATGTCACTCTATGAGTGGCAGTATCTGACTTCGAGTAGTAAGGTCTCTACATTTACAGTATTGAAAAAAGTAATTTTAACAACAGGTTTTTTAGCTTTTATGTACACAAAAAATAATTTTATTTAAGAATTGCCGTGAGCCCTTTAATTTATCCTATGACAACCACTCTGCGGGTTGCCCCCCCCCCCAGTTTGCACACCACTGGAAGGTCATCATTTGCACATCTTGATGTTTGGAATGAGAGGCTTCTGGAGTGCAAAAGTGAATTGTGGTATATCATCTGTGGTCCACAGATGATATACAATTAGCTACCAGACAACAAAATTTAGTTACGTTGTATAGTCAAACTCAGATATATTGAAGTCTGTGGTGGTGTATCCAGAGTGGTGGTAAATTAAAATAACTTTTTTTTTAACTTGTAAAGTTTACTTGATAAAAAGCCTAATTACAAAATAAGAACTTAGTTGATATGGTACATACATGCATATCATTTTCATTCCATTGGTGTAAAACATTTCTGAGTGTTTGTATAAACATTCTTCTTGCTAACTTTAGAAATAGCAATGCCTTTTTCTAAAAAATACAGCACGTTGCATTATGGTCTTCTCATCACTTTTCTGCTCAAAAAATACCAATGGATTTTTTTAGCTTCTTTAGGTAATTTTTTTGCATACTTCAGGGTCATCATTTGCATTATCGCTTTCGACAATAGGCACATTGGACCTCCTGTGTTAGTTATACAGTTTCCTCTGTAGTCATTTATGTAAAAACAAGTGCTCTTCATTGAGTTTGATATCTTTTGCAGTCAATTGTGCACCTGTTGACTGTAGACATCAAAAGATGCACAACTCATGCAAAAAGTAGTTTTGATATCATATGTTTGGATTTCAGGAAAGCTTTTGATACTGTTGCACATAAGATGACTGTATAAATTGGAGCAGTGTGGCATTAAGGGAAGGTTGCTGCTGTGGATAAAGGGATGGTTGAGTGGGAGAAAATAGAGTGGTAATCAATGGACATTGCTCTTTGTGGACTAATGTTATTAGTGGTGAGCCCCAACGTTCGGTGTTGGGCCCATTGTTGTTTTCTATACCTATCAACGGTATAGATGAAAGTATATCAGGCTTAATGTCAGAATTTGCAGACGATACAAAGGTTAGCAGGATGGTTAGTGACTGTAATGACAGTATGCTACTGCAACAGGATTTAGAAAAGTTGGGCAGATGGGCTGAGAAATAGCAGTTGAAGTTTAACATTGATAAATGCAAAGTACTGTATATGGGTAGCATTAATCCCAGAGTAATGTACCAACTGTGTGATACTACACTCAGGATAGTGGAAAATGAAAAAGACCTGGGAGTAATTGTTAGTCAGATATGAAATTCTCTGAGCAATGCAAACAAGCTGCCAGGACAGCTCATGGGGTTTTGTCAGTGATATGTGTATTTATGCCCAGGGGCTCATATCTGGTGAGTATGGGCTTGGCACACCCAGGTTCCTGAGCTGGATATCATCATTCTTTCCCTTCTTGGTGATTCCCTTCTACTTCTCTCACTCTCTCAGGGTAATTCAGAAATGTTTTTTTGGGTGGTGCAGCAAAAGCCTCAGGCTTCCTTGCACCATATGGCTGATAATCGTCAGGGTTCCTCAGTTAAGTGGATTGGATTACTGTTGATTATTGCTTTTAAATATTTGATTTATTTAGTATATTGTTGGATTATTTTGTTATAGGTTTTCCTGTAACAGTTTGATTTTTATAATATTATAGACTATCATTTTTTAAAGTTAATTTTCATTGATATTTAGACGGCACAATAAAAACAAGTCACTTGGAATTACGCAGATCTCGTAATTACCATTATTTCATAATGGTAATTACGAGATCTGCCTTAAACATGTCACAGGGTATCGTGACTCACACAGAAATAGCCAATGGCGAGTTACGGGAGAGTCATGATTTAATCCGTTGCGGAACCTGTGGAATGTTTTCCAAGATTGACCTGGTGACTAATCATAGCTCACCTGGGGATTCTTTTCTTTGCGATTGATGTAAGGATTGCACCAATCTTAAATTACAACTTGGTGCACTGATGGAACAATTTGAGTCACTGAAAAAAACGGGTGCTTGCCCTCGAGAATAATACATCTGGGAGCTCGTCAGGGACTCAAGACTCCAGCAATCTACCAAGTGATGCACTCCCGATTCGGGCCTCAAAACAAAAACCAAGTGCAAACTACTGTGGTTCAAAAGGACTTTGTTTTATTAGGAGACTATTGTGAGGGAAATGGGGAATATTTTTTGTAATAAGGATAGGTGGAGTAGAACCAGGGTATGTCTGCTGGGAGCAACTATTAATGATGTCATCAACAGATTGCCAGATTTTAAGGGGGGGGGTAAAGAGAATATTATTATTCATGTGAGGACTAATGACATTAAACATACACGATCTGACGATTTGTTGGAAAAATACAGGACCATGCTGAGAGCCAAGCCACAATGTCTGTGTCTTCAATTCTGTCCAAATATGATAGGAGGGATTATATGTTAAAAGCCTTGTGGATTAACTCAATACTTGAAGGACTCTGCAAGGCTTTAGGGGGAAAATTTCTGTCAGCCTGACCCACACTTGTAGGTAGAAGGAATTTGTTTTGTAGAGACAGGATACACTTAAACAAAGGTGGTGCAAAAGTTTTTGCCAGTATTATTGAGGATACCTTAAAGGTTCAGGGAAACTGCTAGTTAGGGGGGGATGTGGGTAATACTGACATGTGTTTATCTGCCCCAACTGGACATATTATCTAGATGTTCTGGGGGCAGAAACGTTTCAAGTAGCTACTATTAGCGAGTAGCTAATGCCAGGGAAGACAGCCTAAAAAACTTCAAGGGTTGTGTTAGGGTTGTTAAATATACAAGAACAGAAGTCTTAATTGTTTATATAGTAATGTTAGAAGTGACGTCAATAAAATGAGCGAATTTGAATTGCTGGCTAAAACAAGTAACGCAGACATAATAGGGCTTATGGAAACGTGGTGCCACCCGGAAATAGGGGATGATGAGTTTCAGTACGGCTTGTATAATGTATTTAGGAAGGATAAGGTAGATAGAAGGGGGGGGTGAGATGTGAGGGGTGGTGCGGTCTGTATGGTGTGAGATAGTTGGAAACAAAGGTATAATGCGAGTAGGAGTAATCTACAGACAAGGTGATTGTAAAGATTATGACGAAAGCCTCTACATGCAAATAGAATGGGCAAGTAAGTGTCAATGTCTTATTATGGGTGATTTCAGTTTGCCTCTAATTGATTGAATCGGATTGAATCAGATGACATAACAGGGCTGACAGTAGAGGAACCAGTAGCAGGAAGTGATCACAGAGTTCTACGGTGGATGATGAAGAGAGAGGTAGCAGTAATAAAAAGGCAAAGGAATAGGTTACAATTTCAGAAAAGGAAATTACGATGGCTTAAGGTGCTACATAGCCTCTATTAACTGGGTAGATATCACACAGAGAATGAATACAATTGAACTGTGGTATGCTTTTAAAACATTAATCACAGATGCCTTGAATGCGTATTTACCATTAAAAAATACTCCACGAAGAGGGTTACAAGTTGGATGAATAGTGAAGTTGCCACATTACTTGACCAGAAAAAGGTGGCGTGGAAAAGTTACAGAGCAATAAAAAGTACTGAAGCCTATAACAGCTACAAGATGATCTGTAATAGAGCCACAAAAAATGTTTTACAGGCAAAGGCAGTTTATGAGAAATCGCTAGCAAACAGAGCAAAGAGGAGGATAAGGAATTCTTCACATATATAAATGCTAAGAAGAGCAGGACAAACCAGATCGGACCTTTACGTAAGGGAAAGGGGATAGTATTAAATACACCAGCTGCCATTGAAGATGAACTCAACAGTTACTTTTCATCGATATTTACAAATGAAAAACCTTTTGTGGCAATGGGAAATTGTGGGAGCGAAGTTGAAAAATGCAATTAATGATATTGAAATTTCACAAGATTATTTCATGAAAAAACTTTCAGGCCTACAGGCCAGTAAGGCTCCTGGAGTTGATGGAATATACCCTATAATCTTAAGGGAGGTGGCAAGTGAGTGCATTGAACCAATGAGGCTAATTATGCAAGCATCACTAGACTCTGGGGAAATTCCCTTGGATTGGAAAAGTGCCACTGTATCTCCCATACATAAGGGTGGTTCTAAGAGTGAAGTGGGAAATTATCGACCTGTCAGTCTGACTTCAGTGGTAGGGAAAATCATGGAGGCAATGATCAAGGATGGAATTCAGGATCATTTGAATAGAACTGAAATTCTCAAGGATACTCAGCATGGTTTTGTAAAGGGAAAATGATGTTTAACAAATCTGGTTCGCTATTTTGAAAGGGTCACTCATTTAGGGAATAATTTCAACATTGTTTATTTGGATTTCAGCAAAGCTTTTGACTCAGTCCCATATGAGCGGTTGCTTTATAAGCTGGAACAGGTTGGAATCACTGGGAAAATCCTTAGATGGATAGCAGGATGTCTTCAGGGCAGGAGGCAGAGGGTTGTGATAAATGGCTATTCCTCAGATTGGGTTGATGTAAGAAGTGGGGTTCCCCAAGGATCAGTATTAGGACCACTGTTGTTTTTTAATTTTCATAAACAACATTGATGAAGGGATAGAGGGCATGATGTCTAAATTTGCAGATGTTAAAATTGGTAAAGTAGTTAATGAGCCCTGTCAAGCTGAGCTTCTTCAGAGAGACCTAGATATATTTCAGGATTGGTCAGAAAAATGGCAGCTATGCTTTAATCCAACAAAGTATAAGGTATTACACCTGGGAAACAGTAATCCCAAAATAACTTATTCACTTGGTGGAGTTCAACTAAACCCAGTACTGGAGGAAAGTGACTTGGGTGTTACAATACGGTCAGACATGAAGTTCTCTGAGCATTGTAAACAGGTTGTAAGGAAGGTCCATGGTGTCCTATCGATGATCTGTCGAACTTTTGCAAGTAGAGATGGAGACGTGATAACCTATTATATAAGGCTTTTGTTAGACCACACTTGGAATACTGTGTTCAAGTATGGAGACTGCACCTAAAGAAAGACATAGAGCTTCCTGAAAGGGTGCAAAGACGGGTAACTCGCCTGGTGAGATCGGCAAAAGGGTGTTCTTATGAAGAAAGACTTTAAATATGTGGGTTGCAGAATTTGGAAACTAGACACCTTAGAGGAGATTTGATTGAGGTGTTTAAGGCTCTGAGAGGCATCAGTAAAATGAATGAGGACAAAATTTTCAAGATTATAAATGTTGCTAGAACTAGGAGACATAAATTCAAGTTACGGGGGGGAGATGTTTAGATTGGACTGCAGGAAGTTTTATTTTAGCCAGCGAGTTATAAATTACTGGAATAAGTTGCTTACATGGGTGGTCGAGGCTGACAGTTTGGGGAAATTCAAAGGTCATCTGGATAGTACTTTCAGGTGAGGGAAATGCATAGGATGATAGATTTATTTTCCTTTTCTTTTATTAATTATTAGTTTTTTTTTTTTGGCTGATACTGTATAAGCTTGCTTACTTGCATCATTTGCCACTACTAATGCTGATACCTCAACATCAAATGCCTATCTGTGAAAATCTGATAAATCTGCCCAGAAATATAAAATACAACGTAACATCAAGTGGGTAATTGAAGTGCCATTCCAAACAGTAATGGAAAACCAACATACATTCATATTATTAATAAATACCAATCCACAGAAACATAAACTGACTTAAGGATACTGCCTGATGAATAATCTTTTCCCAGTCATGTCTGAGAATCACTCTGCCCCATCAGTACAGGAATTGAGAAATCAACACAGCCATTACTGTCTAAACTGGAAACATCTCTCCCTCCAATCCAAAAGATAAGGTAAGAAAATCATTGCTCAACTAAATTGTGATGTATTGGATGTTGATAAGAACAAATCATAAGAAGAGATACTAGAGATATTTGTTAAATTAGGGCATGGATATGGGAAAACAAATTTTTCTGGAAAAGGATAGATTCGAAACACAAAAATTCCTCGGTTCTCCAGAAGTAATCCAAAGGTGCATCAAGAAATAAATGATGAACACGTTTATTCAGTGGAATTGTCATTGTTTCTGTACCAACGTGGTTACTTGACTTTGTAATTAGCCACTTGTAATATGGGTTTAGTAAATTCATTTCAGCTAATTATGAAGACTTTTGTTCATTTATACATTATGCATTAGTATACAATCCATATATTTATATTATAGCCTATTAGCCTATAATAGCCCATTTGGCTAATAAATCATTAGGTAACCTACTCAAGAGTCATCTTCCTGATATGTATATTCACTCCAACCACTTTCAGAGTACAACACTTAATAAATTAAGATTTGTACTATACATGGTTAAACACTGTTTATCTAGTATTGTTGCTTTGCTTATTTTATTCTATTAGGATATTGTATATTTGAAAAAGTGATTTTTTACTCAGTTTAATTTTTTGCATTTTATTTATTTGAAATTAGAACTGTATCCAGATCATCAAAGAAGGAATCCTTGCCATCTGATGCAGTAAAATCTGTTATTAAGAAAGAAGTTATTGATATTAAAGCCGAAAAATCACTGTCAAAAGATTCCTCAGCATGTCAGCTTGACCTTCATATCAAGCATGAAGAAAATAGTAACCTAAACAAAAAGCAAGAGACTTCAAGTACTGAACAAGGAAAGAAAAAAAAGAAACAAAAAGAGTAGGTGTTACAGGATCTGGTTACTTGATAAATTTGTCAGAGGAATCTTAAAAAAAAAAAAAGCCCTGAAATTGCCATATTCAGATCTTTTTTTTTTTTTTTTTTTTTTTAAATTATAGATTCATTTCACAATTCAGTACTTAATATACTGTATTATTCTTAGACATAACTGAATTTGTGATGAAATGGCATTCAAGCAATCAAATAGACAGTTTTGTTGATGTGATGGACAGATGAGAAGAGAGTTTTTTTCCCCCCCAGGTGTTAATTGACTTGTGGGGAGGGGGTTAACATTGCTTACAATAAACAAACATAATTGGGTTTGAATACTGTTAAAAAACATGAACAAAAGAAATAATTCAAAATATGAGAGTTGAAAAACATATCTGTCAGTTAATGCACATAAGTTTAGGTTGAACCAATTATCAGATAACTGATGATTGGATCAGCATACTTGAACTTGTGATATAAGAATATTTATGAAATATTTTATGAAACTTACTTTCTCAAAACTTACCTCCTGGTTAACCACATGGTTAATGTCTTATTATTGGAAAAAAATTTAAAATATATGAAACAGCTGAAAGACCTTGTAAACTCCTAATTCCGTGGAAAAGTGCACTTCTTCCTTATGCTTTGTCATATTTAAAACTAAAAACATGAGGATATGAAGGAATCAAGAGTCCTAATATCAGTTGGTTCAAATGATGATGAAATTTTGAAATTTGATTATTAGAAATTTTGTTAGATTAAGTCTGAGACCTAAGGCCATGTTAAAAGACTGCATTTTTCCACAGATAACGATAGAAGGATCACAACAGCAGTGTTCCTTCTACGTGTTTCGTAATATTCACTTCACTTTCTGCTCATCTCCATACAGGCTCTTTCTTAGTGCAGAAACTAAAAGGACAAGGTTGTCAGAAATCTGCACTCATATTACAAAATATATATAATCAGAAATTGGTGGGGGGGGAGGAGTTTGTTTTTATGCTTTCATAAGTAGATTGTACCCACTCACTTGTAGTCAATATACTACACTGCTTAACAGAACAATGTTTTTCAAGAATATTTTATTGTGAACAGTGCCTTTGGCGACATTGTTAATAACAAAATAGGAGTCCCGTTTTAGCATACAAACAGATTCTAGATGTTATTTCATCTGGAGACGACAAGGAATGCAGTACCATCCCTCCAACATCAGAGAAAGAAAGACTTATGGTGGAGGCAGTGTTCTCATGTTGGGTAAAGTAATGATCAATGGCTGCACCCCTCGTCATGATTTTGATAGGGATACAGTAACTGTGCAGAGGTACCGAGAACAGATCCTTGGACACTATGTGGAACTTTTTAGGGGTGCAGTTGTACAAAAAGATAATCGCCTCCTTATCTCTGCTAACAAAATTCCTGTATATCATTGACAAGATCCCATGAGCTGCTCTGGCAGCCTGTCTTCACTTCTAAGAAAACTTCATATCTGACTGCACAATTCCCCCCAGGTTTTTTCATTCTCCACTACCCTGAGTTTACCTGGGTTTACTCCTACCCATATGCAGTACTTTCCTTTTGTCAATGATAAACTTCAGTTGTCAGCCCATCTTTTTCTAGATCCTGCTGCAGCAGGTGTATGTAAGTCATTACTATCGTTAACAACCCTGCCAACCTTCGTATTGCCTGCAAACTTGGACATTAAACCTGATATACCTTCATCAGTATCATTGATAAATATAGGAAACAACAATGGACCCAACACCAAATGGACCCAACACCAAACCTTGGGACTCCACTAATAAAATTAGTCGACGATGAGCAGTGTCCATCGATTACCACTCCCTGTCTTCTTGCACTCAACCATCTCTTTATCCATAGCAGCAATTTGCCTCCAATGCCACACTCCTCCAATTTGTTCAGCAGTCTTCCATGTGCAACAGTATCAAAAGCCTTTCTAAGATCCAAATATATGATATCAAAGTTATTCCCTGCATCCAGTTCCTTTGTGACAACATCGTAGTATCCAATCAAATTGGCCAGACAAGACTTTCCCTTAACAAACCCATGTTGTGTTTGAACTATAACTACAGTCTTTATTAAATGATCCTGCAGTGCTTCTTTAACCAGTGATTCCATTAATTTCCCCAGAGCAGAAGTTAAACTGACAGGTCTGTAATTACTTGTTTCACCCTTTGATCCCCCCTTTGCAAATTGGGAATACATTTGCACATCTCCAGTCCATAGGGACTTTCTGTGAATCCAAGGATGCTCTCAGAAATAAGGCTAACGGTTTGCTTATGTCCTTTTCCATCTTCTTTAATCCACTCCAGGTACCTTTCTTATAATTAACTTCAACAATTTCTCCTCCACTTTGCTCTCAGTTATTAAAAAATCATTTAGCTCCCTGTTAGAGTTTGATAAACTTCTGGCCTTCATTTCCTACAGAATTCCTCATATGTGAATGTAGGTTCAAAATACTCATTCAATTTTTCAACTACCTGAGCAGGATTATCAACAGTTGTACCATCAATATTGATGGTTCAACTGTTGATGATCCTGCTCAGGTGGCTAACAAACTAAATGAGTATTTTGCATCTACATTCACACATGAGGAGTTATTCAGGAAGGAGAATGCCAGAGGTGAAGTAAACTCTGACTAGATGATTTTGTAATAACTGAGAGGAAAGTGGAGGAGAAATTGTTGAGAATAAACATAAAAAAGGCACCTGGGGTGGATGGGATCTATCCAGTTATATTAAAGGAGGCAGTAAAGGAAGTAAGCAAACCCTTAGCGATAATTATGAGAGTTTCTTTGGACTCAGGGGAGGTACCCATAGACTGGAGCTGTACAAATGTTACTCCAATTCACAAAGGAGGATCAAAGGCTGACACAAGTAATTATAGATCTACGAGTTTAACTTCCTTTCCAGGAAAATTAATGGAGGCAGTGGTTAAAGAAGCACTGCAGGATCATCTAGACAAGACTTCAGTTATAGCTCGGACACAGCATGGTTTTGTTAAGGGGAAGTCTTGCCTGACCAATTTGATTGGATACTATGATGCAGTCACAAAAGAACTGGATGCAGGGAATAACTTTGATATTATACATTCAGAGCTTAGAAAGGCTTTTGATACTGTTGCGCATTAGTAGAGGCATTTGATGCAAGAAAGAAAGCTTATGCAGCATCAGCCAAAAAAAAAAACCACTTCCACTTCACCCCTCTCTTCGTTCAAAATACCTGTCCAGCTGAGCCTTAAACTTATTTAGGCTATCAACTTCCACGACAAGGGATGGAAGTCTGGATCACCAACCAACCACCCGCTGGCTAAAGGCAAATTTCCGCACATCTATCCTACATCTGTCTCTCCTCAACTTGAATTTATGCCCTCTCAGGTGATTATTCTGAGCGAGAGGAAGAATCCCATCAGCATTGAGCATGCTCAAACCATTCAAGGCTTTATACACCTCTATCAGATCACCTCGCTGGTGCCTAGTCTCCAGACACTGTAATTTGCAAAACTTAAGCCTTTCTTCGAAAGAGCACCCCTTTGTTCCATTCACTAATCTTGTTGCCCTTCTCTGTACTCGTTCCAGCAGCTCTACATCCTTCTTGAAATGAGGCCTCCAGACCTGTATACAGTACTCTAGGTGTGGCCTGACCATTGCCTTATACAAGGGAATAATCACCTCCTTATCCCTGCTAGAAAAATTCCTATATATCATTGACAATACACCATGAGCTACTCTTGCAGCCTGTCTGCACTGCTCAGAGAACTTCATATCTGCCTGCACAACTACCCCCAGGTCCCTTTCATTCTCTACCACTGTCAGTGTAGTACCACAGAGTTGATACGTTGCTCTGGGGTTGCTGTTTCCCATGTGTAGTACTTTACATTTATCAATGTTAAACTTCATTTGCCACCTCTCGGCCCATCTGCTCAACCTTTCCAGATCCTGTTGCAGCAGCATAGTGTCAATAGTGTCACTGACAACCCTGCCTACCTTTGTATCGTCTGCAAACTTCGACATTAAGCTTGATATACCATCATCAATATCATTTATAAATACAGAAAACAATAATGGACCCAACACTGAGCCCTGAGGCACCTGGGGTGGATGGGATAACATTAGTCCACGACGAGCAGTGTCCATTGATTACCACTCTCTGTCTTCTCCCCCTCAGCCACCCCTTTATCCACAGCAGCAATTTGCCTCCAATGTCACACTGCTCCAATTTGTGCAGCAGTCTTCCATGTGCAACAGTATCAAAAGCCTTTCTAAGATCCAAGTATATAATATCAAAGTTATTCCCTGCATCCAGTTCCTTTGTGACTGCATCATAGTATCCAATCAAATTGGTCAGGCAAGACTTCCACTTAACAAAACCATGCTGTGTCCGAGTTATAACTGAAGTCTTGTCTTCAGTTATAACTGAAGTCTAATTTTCCTGGAACAGAAGTTAAACTCACAGGTCTATAATTACTTGTGTCAGCCTTTGATCCTCCTTTGTGAGGCGCCTCCGTAGCCAGGTGGGCAGGAGCAGCAGTGCGTAGCACACGCTTCTTGATTAGACCGGGGTTCGAGCCAGTGACCACCAAATACGGAAAGGTCTGGGAATGACCGCCGCATATCCCCGGAGCAATATGGCCTTAGTTGCTAATGCTCCTAAAAAAAACCAAATAACAACCTCCTTTGTGAATTGGGGTCACATTTGCACATATCCAGTCTGTGGGTATATATAATCACCTCCTTATCCCTGCTAGAAAAATTCCTATATATCATTGACAATACACCATGAGCTACTCTTGCAGCCTGAGTCCTACTCTTGCAGCCTGAGTCCAAGGAAGCTCTCATAATTATGGCTAAGGGTTTGCTTACTTCCTTTGCTGCCTCCTTTAATATAACTGGATAGATCCCAACCACCCCGGGTGCCTTTCTTGTGTTTATCTTCAACAATTTCTCCTCCACTTTACTCTCAGTTATTACAAGATTCTCTAGCTTACTGCTAGAGTTGAATACACCTCTGGCTTTCCCCTCGCTAAATAACTCCTCATGTGTGAATGTGGATGCAAAATATTCATTTAGTTTGTTAGCTACCTGAGCAGGATCATCAACAGTTGACCCATCGATATGGAAGGCTGCTGCACAAATTGGAGCAGTGTGGCATTGGAGGCAAATTGCTGCTATGGATAAAGGGATGGTGAGGGGGAGAAGACAGATAGTGGTAATCAATGGACACTGCTCATCGTGGACTAATGTTATTAGTGGAGTCCCTCAGAGTTCAGTGTTGGATCCATTGTTGTTTTCTGTATTTATAAATGATATTGATAATGGTATATCAAGCTTAATGTCCAAGTTTGCAGTGATACAAGGGTTGGCAGGTTGTTAAGGACACTACTGCCAGTATGCTGCTGCAACAGGATCTGGAAAATTTGAGCAGATGGGCTGAGAGGTGGCAAATGAAGTTTAACATTGAGAAATGTAAAGTACTACATATGGGAAACAGTAACCCCAGAGTAACGTATCAACTCTGTGGTACTACACTGACAGTGGTAGAGAGAATGAAAAGGACCTGGGGGGTAATTGTGCAGGCAGATATGAAGTTTTCTGAGCAGTGCAGACGAGCTGCAAGAGTAGCTCATGGTGTTTTGTCAGTGATATACAGGATTTTTTTTAGCAGCGATAAGGAGGTGATTATCCCCTTATATAAGGCAATGGTCAGGCCACACCTTGAGTACTGTATACAGGTCTGGAGACCTCATTTTAAAAAGGATGTAGAGCTGTTGGAACGAGTACAGAGAAGGGCAACAAGATTAGTGAATGGAACAAAGGGTTGCTCTTACGAAGAAAAGCTTAAATTTTGAAAATTTAGTGTCTGGAGACTAGGCACCTGCAGGTGATCTCATAGAGGTGTATAAAGCGTTGAATGGTTTGAGCATGCTCAATTCTGATGGGATTCTTCCTCTTGCTCAGAATAATCACCTGAGAGGGCATAAATTCAAGTTGAGGAAAGACAGATGTAGGATAGATGTGTGGAAATTTGCCTTTAGCCAGTGGGTAGTTGGTTGGTGGAACAGACTTCCATCGCTTGTGGAAGTTGATAGCCTAAATAAATTTAAGGCTCAGCTGGACAGGTATTTCGAACGATCGCAGGGGTGATATTGGGAGTGGTTTTTTTTTTTTTTTTTTTTTTTTTTTTTGGCTGATGCTGCATAAGCTTGCTTTCTTGCATCATATGCCTCTACTAATGCTAAATCAATATCAAGTAGATCAATCTGATCCATCTCCTTCCTTCTAGAGTTTACATAAGTATAGAAGTCTTGCTGTTTTTCCTTGCTTGCTTTGACAAAGATTTCTCGTAATATACCTTCACTTTCCTAGCCTCTTTTATTATTTGATTACAGATCTACCAAAAGCTTCTGTGTCATCTGATAATTTATGTCACCGTATGCATTTTTGTTCTCTGCTAAGAGCCTCATTAGTTCATCTGACATCCGTTTAGGCCTAAACCTTGTACAGTATTTCTTAGTTGGAATGAAAAGCCTAGTAGCCTCCAAGATTAAGTCCCTGAAGGCTTCCCATTTAGAATTCACCATTAGTAATATCATCAGTTGGTTCCCTCTGTATAGAATTTAAAAACTTCCCTACCGTTTACCCTTTATGGTAGTGACATCTTTAAGTAAATCCAACATCAGAACTCTGATCACTGTCACTCAGTGGTTCCTTTATCTGCAAATTCTTAATCCATGAATAATCACTGCTGGTAATCAGATCAAGAGTATTACTCCCTCTGGTTGCCTCTTGAACATGTTGTTGTAGAAAACAATCATCCAATAAATCTGCAAAAATCTTGCTAGTGTGTGAATGGTCAACCAATAAGTTCCAGTCAATATCTGGAAGGTTAAAATCTCCCCATTATAAGACATTCTGATTTACTGGCCCTCTTTTTCTCTATACAGTCAGTCCTCGTATAGCACGTGTTTACACTACATGAATTCGATCATACACGATTTATAAATAGGGGAACGATATCTTATATAACATGAACCGAATCCGCTTATGCATGATTCGCCTTTGTGTTTACAAGAAATGGCAGTCGAACGCAGAATCGCCTCAACCGAACGCAACACGATAGGAATGAAGAGAAGATTCTGAAAATGTATTTATGTTTCTTATATCAGTGAAGGGGAAACACATTTCACCATAATAACGTAAAAACCAACACAATTCCAGCTGTCGGTATAATCGCGAATCCAATTAGATCGAGTTTACTACCAGTTTATAACAGATTCCACTAGCAGGAACGCAACTGGAAATTGTTTTTATTGTTTTATGGTAGTAACCCCTAGTAAAATGTGCTTTAGTAAAATATGAGGTGTTAATAGTGTATCTCTGCCTTTACGGTGTTGTTTATTCAGTTGCTACACGTGTGCAGCTTTGTTTATGTGTATCAAGCGTGCCTCCTCGTTTTGTAATTGTGCTTTATTCCCTAAAAATGAGTAAAATACTTAAAAGGTGTGAAAAGGAAGCGTCCTGGTTGAAGACACTGCAGATTCAGAGAGAAAAAGAAAAGCAATATCGGTAAACGGAGGCGGACTGGGTCATAAATTCTTACCCGGGAAAATTTATAATGGCCTCATACTAGGGTTTATGGCGAAAATCACACCGGCCTCTGGCCCACTGGGGTTTCCCTGGTAAGGCTTATGGCCAGTCCACCTCTGTCGATAGAGAAAAAAGATGAAATTGTGAAACGCTTTGAGCGAAATGAAAGACCATGTGATATTGCACGTGCTACAGACCTAAGTGAGGCAACCCTGAAAATTACAAAGACTGCAGAGAAAATAAAAACATTTTCATAGCCGGAACAACTCAAAGTGTAATTAAAATCCATTAGATTAAGACACAAAGAATTGGAAGGGATGGAACGGCTGTCATCTGTTGGGATAGAAAATCAAACAAAAAACAAGTTTTCTTATGATAGAAGCAAAAGCATTAGCGACATTTTATTACGTAATAGTCGTAATAAAATACATAAGTATTTTATTTGTAAAAAATGGTTACGTATTTTTTTATTATTTATTATATTATAATAAAATATAATATAATAATAAAAAATATTATAAAAAATTATAGTATTATTTTTTATTACATATTTTAATCGTTATAAAATACGTAAGTATTTTATTACAATTATTTATTACCAATATTTGGTAACCAATGTGTGTTGAATCTTGGGTGGTTGGCACCTAACCCTATTTTTCCCATAGGGCCTGTTGTTTATATTGCACGATTTTGCATTGCACGAGGGTTTCTAGGAACACAACTATCGTGCTATACGAGGACTGACTGTACTGTTGTTCATTGTACTCAGCAGAGTCCTTAGGCCTATAACACATTCCTACTCAATTTTGCTTTCCCAGTGCTAGCATATAGGTTAGTGCAAAAGCATCATTTTAATGTAGCCATCTACCAAAGCAGTTAAATTAATTAATTAAATTGGCAACGGTTTGTTTATATCTCATATTGCAAATGCCTTCACAACGAGATGCCATGGTATTGTACTACCTCAAATAAGTAACACTTCACCAGTGGAAAAGACTACTGTTACTTCTCAGTGGATACCACCATCGATACCGTTTCAAAGCTTGTTGGCTTCTCCTTGGTGGGTGCGCAGGTACCCTGGTGTTGCAATAGTGACAACCCAGTTATGAAGTATAACTTCATAGTATGAGAGATGCCTGATGGTGTGCAGTGATATAGACTATAAAATATTTAAGGGCAAAGATCTCTCATTCTACCTCATGCTATGAGGTAGAATGACTAACATGTAGGTTAGTGCAAAAGCATCATTTTAATGTAGCCATCTACCAAAGTAGTTAAATTAATTAATACGATAACCAAAACGATGCCAATTTAATTAATTTAACTACTTTGGTAGATGGCTACGTTAAAATGATGCTTTTGCACTAACCTATATGTTAGCATGTGAGGCCTTTTCCCTTAAATATTATTTCCCAGTGCTTTGTCACTCCAAACTGACTCAACACTGTACTGTCCACCCATGTCAACTGGATGCACTTCCTTAAATTTTGTGTTTCTTAACTAACAGCATGACCCCTCCTCCCTTTCTATTATTTTTGTTCCCCAAATTCTAATTCTGCATTCCTTATATCTGTGTGGCACCAAATCTCTGATATCCCAACAATATCCACCTTTGCTTGACCAGCAATTCAAATTCATCAAATTATTTACTATACTCCTAGCATTGGTGTACCTGCAAGTATACATGCACCTGTTCTTAATCTTAGTTTCCCTAACACATCCCATGTATTTACTTGTTCCGATGACTCCCAGCAGTTCCTGAAATCTCCAGTACCTTGTTTTTCAGGTTGATGCTCATTCTAATAGAAGCAGTGTAAGAATCACTTTCACTTCTGCCTGCAGCTGCTGTTAATCTGTTAGTCAGCAAATCCCCAAAGCTAGCAGTTTTCTGATCCACCTAACACTGCCTCAGTGGCATCACCAAATATTCTTGCCCCCTTTCTACTTAAGTGTATCCCATCTCTGTAGATACAATCTCTCTTGTTATCAAGCCCTGACCATGCTGTGAAATATTCTATGAGCCTTGCACAATCTCTCCAGGGCCCGAATTGATTGACAAGGCTCTAATCATATTCTTCCTCTTATCAGGTCTGAGCAGAATTGCAGACTTTCAAATGTAATCCTAACTTGCAACTTATTTTCATCTGTGACCTGTACTTGTTAAGTAAGTCTGCAGAAAGTGCCAAAGTGTCCATCAATATAACCTTTTGTGTCCTAAAAAGATGTTATCGGCTGTACAATGTCATAAACGTTTGCCCCTGACGGACATACCTTGATCCTATTCCACCTATCCTTTTTTGCACAATATATTTCCTGTTTCTCTGATGGAGTCACCAACAATAACTAGATCCTGTGGGACCAGCACATTCTGCCTTGAGGATTGCTGCTGTGTTGCCTGATGTACTAAGTTAGCTGTGGGATTGAGTTGGGCAGCTGAGGGCATGATGTGCCCCCATTTTAATTCCTTTGAAGGCATTTAACCTACTCTTCAAACTCCCATAGATGCCCATCAGAATACTGAGGTGTGGCTTATTTCTTTACACTCTCTGCACCTACACATGCAAGGCCATCCTCCTTGTCTTGATCATGTCCTGTTCTAGCAAACATTTCACAAGTTGCATTTTTTGGGGGGGGGGCTGTGATGCATTGGAGAATTGCCCCTTTCATTTCCCCCGCGAGCCACAGCACTTTCTTGCCCTTGCTCTGCTGCTCTAGTCTGGAGCATGATTTCCATTTATTACAATTTGATTAACAATGAAAATTAATAAGATTAATAAATTTAATTGATAATTTGATAATACTACACTGAGGTGTGAGTGTTAAATTTGTTGTATCGACTTTTGTAATGTGACCTTTTTAGTAATTCTTATACAACCCTATAAATGTCCCTTATACCTGCTTGAAATTTTTCACTGTCTTCTCATCCACAAAAGCCTTGCTTTTGTGGATTTATTGGATGATTGTTTTCTACAACAGCATTTTAGAGAGGCAACCAGAGGGAGTAACACTCTTGATCTGACTATCAGCTGGGATTATTCATGCATTAAGAATTTTCAAATAAAGGAACCACTAGGTGGCAGTGATCACAGTGCACAGATGTAGGATTTACTTAAAGATGTAACTGCCATCAGGGGTAAAGGAAAGAGTTTTTGTTTTCGTAAAGGTGACTAGAGTGGTCTATAATACATATATAAGCCTATAGTAGATATAAGCTAGTCTGTAATCAAGTCACAAAGGAGGTTAGCCAAGTGAAGGCAGATAATGAGAAATCTTTGGCAAAGGATGTAAAGAAAAACAGCAAAAATGTCTTTACTTATATAAACTCTAAAAGGAAAGGGATGAATCAGATTAGTCCACTTGATATCAGTGGTTTGACTGTAGGTGATCATTTTCAGATAGCTGCCAAACTAAATGAGTATTTTGCGCATCTACATTCACATGAAGAGTTATTCAAAGAGGAGAAGGCTAGATGTTTATCAAACTCTAACAGGGAGTTAAATGATTGTGTAATAATTGAGAGCAACGCGTAGGAGAAATTGTTGAAGATAAACATAAGAAAAGCACCTGGGGTTGATTGGATCTATTTAGGTATATTAAAGTAGGCTGCAAAGGAAGTAAGCAAACCCTTAGCCATAATTATGAGATCATCCTTGGGCTCAGGAGAAGCCCCCACAGACTGGAGATGTACAAATGTATCTCCAGTTCACAAAGGGGGATTAAAGGGTGACATGAGTAATTACAGACTTGTTAGTTTGACTTCTGTTCAGGAAAAATAATGAATCACTGGTTAAAGAAGCACTGCAGGATCATCTAGACAAGGCTGCAGTAATAATTGAGAGAAAGCATGTGTTTGTTAAGGGGAAGTGTTGTCAGCCCAGTATGATTGGATACTATGACGTGGGCACAAAGGATGCAAAAATTAAATAATTTTGATATCATATACTTGGATTTCAGGAAAGCTTTTGATACTGTTGCACATGGAAAACTACTGTACAAATTGGAACAGTATGGCATTAAGGGCAAATTGCTACAATGGATAAAAGGATGGTTGAATGGAAGAAGAGAGAGAGTAGTAATCAATGGACACTGCTCTTCGTGGACTAATGTTATTAGTGGTGTCGCCCAGGGTTCGGTGTTGGGTCTATTGTTTTGTATATTTATCAGTGATATTGATGAAGATATATCAAGCTTAATGTCAAAGTTTGCAGATAATACAAAGATTGGCAGGTTTGTTAATAAGAGTAATGACAGTGTGCTGCTGCAACAGGATCTGGACAGATGGGCTGAGAAGTGGCATGAAGTTTAACATTGACAAATGCAAAGTACTGCATATGGGTAGTAGTAATCCCAGAGAAATGTACCAACTGGGTGCTGTTATGCTCAGGGTAGTGGGGAATGAAAGAGACCTGATGGTAATTGTGCAGCCAGATATGAAGTTTTCTGAGTAGGGCAGACAGGCTGCCAAACTAGGCCATGGGGTCTTGTCAATGATATACAGGAATTTTGCTAATAGGTATAAGGAGGTGAATATCCCTTGTATAAGGCAATGGTCAGGCCAAACGTGAGTACTGCATACAGGTCTGGAAGACTCATTTTAGAAAGGATGTACAGTTGCTAGAACGAGTACAGCGAAGGGCAGCAAGACTGGTGAGGGGAACGAAGGGGTGCTCTTACGAAGAAAGGCTTAAGTTCTGCAAATTGCAGCATCTGGAGACTAGGCACCTGCAAGGTGATCTGATTGAGGTTAAGGCCTTGAATGGATTGAGCAGGCTCAATGCTGTGGGATTCTATCTCTTGCTCTGATTACAAACTTGAGGGGGTGTAAACTGAAATTGAGGAAAGACAGTTGTCAAATAGATGTGTGGAAATTTTCCTTTAGCCATCAGGTGGTTGATTGCTGGAACAAACTTCTCTCTGTCATTGTGGAAGTTGATAGCTTAAATAAATTCAAGGAAGAGAAGTGGAATGGGAAGTTTTTTTTTGGCATCACAAACTCTGTTACAACATTTCCATGTTGTAACAGAGTTTGTGATGAATTTTTGCACTTATATAACTGATAAATTGAGGAAAAATTCTCCCATAACATTTAAATTTTCTTAAAGAAATGTTACAAAGAAAAGTTGCAAAATTTCACATTTAAAATGTGGCGTAACACAAAGTAGTAAACATTTTTTGGGCCATATACTGTAATAAAGTAAAACTATGAGGAAGCTGGAATCATAAGTAAACTCCACAGACAATAAACCCACCATCTTTACAGGCTGTAAATCAGTTAAATTAAACAAAAACTTAATTTTTTTTAAAGGGAACAAAAATGTTACTTTTTTTCTTAATCTTTGAATAGTTGAAACTAGTGAACTTTACTTCAGAGCTTGGTGTTGGACATGCCTTGTAGTATTTTGGTTGTATTCATTATTTATATTCTTTTTTTTTTTTTTTTTTTTTTTTTCAAAATATTTGTTTTCTTGATGTGCCTTCATGACTTTCTTGGAGTGAATTATGAAGTATGAATCAATCACAAGTAATTACTACCTCACAAATGTGCTGAAGGTTTAAATAAACTAATATGATAATGAAAAAAAGGAAAGATAATTAACAAAGAATTGCTTCAAAGGTACAGGTTTAACTTAATCCATTGTTTCCTTCTTATGAAAAAAAAAAATTATGGTGTTGTTTTGTATTTTTAAATGCATTATGTATATCATTTTCTTAATCTTATAATATGTGATCCTTTAGGCATCCCTGCAACATTTGTGGGAAGCTCCTCTCATCTCGTACTAAACTAGAAAGTCATTATTTTACTCACAGAGGTGAAAAATCTTTTAAATGTAGCATATGTGACAGAAGATATTCTGCAAAAACTAATTTAGATGCTCATATGGTAAGTCAGTTTCAGTATTTCATAAAAATGTTTGGTAAAACTTGGGTAATAAATAACCAGTATGTACTTAGCATACAAAATGGTGAGTAGCAGTTGGCTAGTTTGTTTATTTATTTATTTTTTTTTTATTCAGTTTAAATTCTTGAGTGTTCCTGGCTCAAGCTGTTGTGTGCTGAATTAAACAAATTCAGAGTACTTTTTTCAGTTTTTGCATTCTCTATTTTTATTCCTTGTTCTTTTCTTTATAACAGTTTATAGTCACTTTCTATTTGTTTAGTAAGAACTAAGGTATAACATTATTTCTAATTAAAAACTGAAAATTTATTGAGAAAACAAAGTTTCATTCTTATTAAACAAGGTAATTTGTTGTTTCTGCTGGAGCCCCTTTTGGAAGGTGCTAAAGATATACACCCTTTTGAATGGCTGGAACAAAACCTTCTCTGACAAGGATGTTGATCTAAGGGCTCAAGGTGGCAGATCTGGTCGCCCTGAAGACATCATTGCTGAGTGGTTAGAAGTTAGGGGGGTCCTGGATAACAGATTTCACTGAAAAAGAGATTGCCCAAAATATTATTACTTTTACTGTTAAAGAAGAAGTAAAGTGGAAGCTGTCAAAAGTCAGGAAAATTCTTGGATACTGTCATAAACTTCAATAGTTTCTTTTGGTTCAGAAATGCAGTTATTTACCACTTCCACAAGTGGTAACAGGATTCAGGATTCCGGCAGAATCATGAAACAATTTATAGCTTCTTAAAGCTTGTGCTCTTTACAGGATTTATATCTATCTAGCGAGAATTTTCCTCACAATCATACTCTTATCTGCCTGCTAAGCACATACAACATCAGTAGGATGCCATTCAAACCTCCAGATACAGTGCCCAAGAGCTCTTCAGATCCTGAATAAGCTTCAGTCAGAGTAACCAACATGTACAACATAGCAGTTCAGCTCATTTTTGAATACAACTGGTAAGTGCTGAAAAATACATTATTACATTTTGAAATTCATGATCAGCACTTTTTCATGACACTCTAGTGATATGCATTTCTTTAGAGTTTAATGGACAATTGGACTTAACAGACAGGCCTTTGATGTCTAGTCAGAAACAATTTCTTCTGTAGCTCTGATACTCTTGAATCAAAAATTAACAGATTTTGAATCTACCATTAGTCAGTTTGTTGTTATGCATACAAAAAAAAACCCCTTAATTTCCACTCTAACATAAGCTTAAAGAGAAAAACATGGAATAGAACAGTCACAAGGGTTGCATCACCCATTAAAGTTTATTTCATTAGTATCTTTCTGTACACTTGAAATTGTCACCTGAAGGCTTTGTTTCAATACCTTGTGTATAAAAGCATTAACCTGCTAGCATGTGCTGTCAGTTTCTGTTCCCAGGGTATATAAGCAGTTAATTCCATGTGTGATATGGCATATAAGCGGCTAACTCCAAGGAAGAAAAGTGTAATTATTTCTTTTGATAGGGAGGACTTTGGGTTGGTATATTTTCAGAAAGGCTGGCTATGACACTGGACAACAAATTTTAAGCTCTTGATTTTTTGCTCCTGAAATATAGTACATCTCATGGATTTTGATGAGCTGAATCCAAATATGAAATTGGATATTGCTAAGCACCCACAGATTTATTGAGGGCTGTAGGTAATGCTTATTGAATTGTTTATTATTATTATTATTTATTTTTATTTATTTTTTTTCAGTTGCTTTTTCTTTTGTAATGACCAGAGTCTTCTCTGATCAATATCTGACAATAGTCTGCCACATACTGTGCATCTACCTTCTTTGGTATTATTTTTCCAATGATGATGAAGGAAATTTTCATTTCCTTGATGAAAATGCCACTTTGGAAATGTTTACCATGTTCATCACCAATACGTTGCAAGCTTTTCTGAGAAAATGTCTAAACGAGGATGTAGGAAGCATATATTTAGTCATATTGCAATTGAGATTTAGCATTAGCAAAGGCACATGATGCAAGAAAGCAAGCTTATATAGCATCAGCCAAAAAAAAAAAACCTTATTTCATCCATCCACTCGCTCCAAATGTTTGTCAAGTTCTGCCTTGAATCTATTTATGCTATCAACTTCTACAATGACAGATGGAAGTTTGTTCCAGCAATCAACCATCCACTGGCTAAAGGCTAACTTCCGCACATCTATCCTACAACCGTCTTTCCTCAATTTGAATGTTGCTTTAGATGTGGCTTTTAGGTTCCTTAAAACTTCACAGATGTGGGGTGTCGATTTCCTGTGGCTTGTATGATCAGACTAACAAAAGACAATGTGTTTTAAAATAACTCAAATGGCAACATGTTAAGAATTCATGATAAGCTTTAGTTACATGAAAACAGAATACACTCTGCTCCTATAACATCAGGATTTTTTTTTTACCACTGTTCTTAAAGTATCATTTTTAAAAGTGCCTTTTTAAAGCCTTTAATTTCATTAGCAATCCTTTTTGCATTTAGTAATATAATGGCAAATGATGCAAGAAAGCAAACTAAAAAAAAAAAAGCAGCTACCGCTTCCCATATTACCTCCTCCCAATCTCTTCTAACAGTTTATCTGTTAGCTTCAACCTCTGTTTTCTTTTAAAAGCAACATACATTAATATTAGTATAGTCATGTAGTGTAAGAAATCCACATTCTTTTGCTGCACTGGCCAAAAAAAAAAGAGCGGGCAGATAAGAAAAAAAAATTATGCACTTCCCTTCTCATGTAGGTAACTATCCAGTTGTTGACCTTTGAATTTCTTCAAACCGTCAGCCTCAACTACCTGCTGAGGCAACTTGTTCCAGCAATCAGCAACTCACTGGCTGAAAAAAAATTTGCTACAATCTAATCTAAACCTCTTCCCTTGTAATTTGAATTCATGTGCCTGAGTTCTGGAATTTTATATAACAGTGAAAATTCCACCTTCATTAATTTTTTACTAACCGATCTCAGAGCCTTATAAACCTCAATCAGGTTCCCTCTAATGTGTCTGGTTGCCAATCTGCATACCCCATGTAATTAAAGTCTTTCTCATATTGTCGCCCATTTGCCAATCTCACCATGTGAGTTGCCTGTTTTTGGACCCTTTCAAGAAATCAGTATCTTTTTTTTATTTGAGGCCTCCATACTTGCATACAGTATTCCAAATGTAATCTTACAATTGCTTTATATAATGGGCACGATTTTGGTCGATAAATTATCAGACTTCAATTCAAGCAGAATGAATTAAAAGCTTTATAAATAAAACAACTTTGAACTTTAAAAATTCTACTTACACTTGCATAAACCAATTTTTTACGTAATATCTCACTATCAGTATATTCCATGTACCAAAAACAGATTTGCTTAAAATAAGATGCATTTAGCTTCTTGCATAACTTTATAATCTCTTTTTTTAAAAGCTTCTCCATGACAAGCAGTTCTTACAACCAAGCAACAGCCAATTTGATAAACATAACAAAAAAATGTTACTAAAATATTAAAAACATGTTAAAAATGTTACCTAAGTAAGAGGCAACAAATAACACGGAAATATACTTAAAAGTGAAACAGCATTAAACACATCAAGAAACTGTTGGATTATTCATGTACTAGGTAGTGAAATGCCTAGGATTTACAAGGTAAATACAGTAAGTGCCTGTTATAGTGATCACTGGTTATTAGAATCGGCCACTTTAGAGAATCAAATTTCAAAGAACCGATTTAAATCATTAAAATGCACCACACTTTCATCGTTTATTAGAATCACATCTTTGGTTAGAAGAATCAATTCTGAATGCCTCTGTAATATTTTTCTAAAGCACATATCTGAAGGTCACATTTCTAGAGACTACAACCATAAAACAAAAACAAAAACAATTTGCAATTTTTGGCTTATTGGGCCTTTTTGTTTGTACAATCTGTTGTAAACAGGTAGTTACTACAGCTTTAACAGAAGAAGAAATTGCCCAGTCTGTTACTGATAATTTCACCAGTGAGGACAAAAATAAAGATGAACCCGAACAAATTCCCATTACAAAATGGCAAACTCGTAAAGCTCTAGCCATCCTGAGGAGAGCATTGGAAGAAACTGGTGCAAGTGATCGTGAATATACTGTTAAACAATATTGAAAAATCTATAAATAGACTTAAGCAGTCTAAAAGAAGTGACTGTTTACAATTATAATCATATTACAAAGTGTTGTTTAATTAATATGTATATTAAGCTTTGTACGTAAGTAGTAGTAGTGGCGGCATGTGATGCAAGAAAGCATGTGTATGAGCTTATGCAGCATCAGCCAAAAAAAAAATCACACCATTCCCTCAAATGCCTGTCCAGTTCCTCCTTAAATTTATTCAACTTATCAACTTCCACAACGACAGATGGAAGTTTGTTCCAGCAATTAACCACCCGCTGGCTAAAGGCAAATTTCTGCACATCTATTCTACATCTGTCTTTTCTTAATTTGAATTTATGCCCCCTTAGGTTTGTAATCTGAACAAGTGGAAGGATCCCATTAAAATTCAGCGTGCTCAACCCATTCAAGGCCTTATATACCTCAATCAGATCACTGCGCAGGTGCCTAGTCTCCAGCCACCGCAATTTTCAGAACTTAAGCCTCTCTTGGTAAGAGGATCCCTTCATTCCCCTCACCAATCTTGTTACCCTTCTCTGTACACACTCAAGTAAATCTACATCCTTCCTAAAATGAGGCCTCCAGACCTGTACGCAGTACTCACGGCATGGCCTGACCATTGCCTTATACAGAGGGATAATCACTTCCTTTTCCCTGCTAGAAAAATTCCTATATATCATTGACAAAACCCCATGACCTGCCCTGGCAGCCTGTCTGCATTGCTCAGAAAACTTCATATCTGCCTGCACAATTACTCCCAGGTCTTTTTCATTTTCTACCACCTTAAGTGTAGTACCACACAGTTGGTATGTTTCTCTGGAGTTACTTCTACCCATATGCAGTACTTTGCATTTGTCAAGGTTAAACTTCAGTTGCCACTTCTTAGCCCATCTGCCAAAATTATCTAGATCCTGTTGCAGTAGCACACTGCCATTACTGTCATTAACAACCCTGCCAACCTTTGTATCATCTGCAAACTTCGACATTTAAGCCTGATATACCTTCATCAATATCATTGATAAATATACAAAACAACAGTGGACCCAACACCGAACCTTGTGGGATTCCACTAATAACATTAGTCCAAGAAGAGCAGCACCCATTGATTATCACCCTCTGTCTTCTCCCACTTAACCATCCTTTTATCCATTGTAGCAACTTACCCTTAATACCATTCTGCTCCAATTTGTACAATAGTCTTTCATGTGCAACAGTGTCAAAAGCTTTCCTGAAATCCAAATAGATGATATCAAAATTATTTTTTGCATCCAGTTCCTTTGTAACCACATCATAATATCCTATCAAATTTGTCAGACAAGACTTTCCCTTAACAAACCCATGCTGTGTCTGAATTATTGCAGCAGTCTTGTCTAGATGATCCTGCCATGCATCTTTAACCAGTGACTCCATTATTTTACCCGGAACAGAAGTTAAACTAACTGGTCTGTAATTACTTGTGTCACCCTTCGATCCCCCTTTGTGAATTGGGGATACATTTGCCCATCTCCAGTCCGTGGGAACCTCCCCTGAGTCCAATGATGCTCTCATAATTATGGCCAAGGATTTGCTTAGTTGCTTTGCCACCTCCTTTAATATAACTGGATTGATCCCATCCACCCCAGGTGCTTTTCTTATGTTTAACTTCAACAGTTTCTCCTCCACTTTGCTCTCAGTTATTACAAAATCATTAAGTATCCTGCTACAATTTGATAACCTTCTGCCATTTCCAAACCTTAATAACTCCTCGTGTGTGAATGTAGATGCAAAATACTCATTCAGTTTGTTTGCTATCTGGGCAGGATCATCAACAGTCAATCCTTCGATATCAAGTGGACCAATCAGATTCATCCCCTTCCTTTTAGAGTTTATATAAGTAAAGAAATGCTTGCTGTTTTTCTTAGAATCTTTTGCCAAGGATTTCTCGTAATCTGCCTTCACCTGCCTAATCTCCTTTGTGACCTGATTACAGACTAGCTTATATCTGCCATAGGCTTCTGAGTCGCTTGATAATTTATATACATCTCATGCATTTTTCTTCTGTGTTATGAGTCTCATTAGTTCATTTGATAACCATTTAGGCCTAAACCTTGAACAGTATTTCTTAATAGGTATGAAACTTTTAGTAGCTTCCACGATTAATTCCTTGAACGCTTCCCACTTAGAATTTACTGTTGGTAACATCGTCAGTTGATCCCACTGTACAGAATTTAAAAACTTTCTGAGACCACTGTACTCACCTTTACGGAAGCAAAAACCCTTTCCTTTACTCTTGATGGTAATTATATCTTTAAGTAAATCCCACATCAGTACACTGTGATCACTGCCACCTAGTGGTTCCTTTATCTGCAAATTCTTAATACACGAATGATCACTGCTGATAACCAGATCAAGAGTATTACCCTCTCTGGTTGCCTCTCGAACATGCTGCTGCAGAAAACAATCATCCAATAAATCCACAAAAGTCTGACTAGTGTGTGAGTGCCCAACCCACAAGTTCCAGTCAATATCTGGGAAGTTAAAATCCCCCATTATAAGACATTCCGATTTACTAGCCCACTCTATTTCTCTGTACAATTGTTCATTGTACTCATTCGAGTCATTAGGCTCATAACACACTCCTACTCTATTTTTGCTTTCGCAGTGCTTATGTCACACCAAACTGACTCAACAGTGCACTGTTCATCTATATCAACTGGGTTCACTTCTTTTGATTTTATGTTTTTCTTAATTAACAGCATAACACCTCCTCCCTTTCTATCCTGTCTATCCTTTCTGTACACATTGTACTCCCCAAATTCCAGTTCTGCATTCCTTATATCTGTGTGACACCACGTCTCTGCTATCCCAACAATATCCGCCTTTGATGTCTTGACAAACACTTCAAATTCATCAAATTTATTTACTATACTTCTGGCATTGGTATACATGGAAGCATACATGCTCCTATTCCTAGTTACCCTAACACATCCCATATACACACCTGTTTCAGGATGACTGCCATCCGTCCCTGAAGCCCCCAACACCCCTCGCTCCAGGTCGCTACTGATTCTAATAGAAGTTGTGCAAGAATCACCGTCACCTCTGCCTACGGCTACTGTTAAACTTTTTGTCCTTGTATCCCCCCAAGCTAGGAGTTTTCCGACCCACCTAACGCTGCCTCGACAGCATCAGCAGATATTCTTGCACCCTTTATATTTAAGTGTATCCCATCCCTGTAGAAGCAGTCTCTCCTGTTAACAAGTACAGTCCAGGCTGAAAAAATTCTACCCCTTGAGCCTTGCACAATCTTTCCAGGGCCGAATTGATTGACAAGGCTCTCATCATATTCTCCCTCCTACCGTGTCTGGGCAGAATTGCAGACACTTTCAAATTCAACCCTAATTCTCGGCTTTTGTTCAACAGTGACCTGTACTTGTAAGTAATTCTGTCGGTCTCCTACTCTTAATATCATTAGTGCCAACGTGTACAACTATATCACCTTTTGTGCCCTTAAAAGATGATATCCGCTCTACAACATCATCAACCTTTGCCCCTGGCAGACATACCCTAGTCCTGTTCCACCTATCCTTTTTACAAAGCATGTTACCCGTTTCCCTGACAATAGTCACCAACAACTACTAGTTCCTGTGGGGGCCAGTGCATTCTGCCTTGGGGGTTGCTGCTGTGTTGTGTGATGACCAAGTGCAAGCTCTGGCGTTGATGTGGGCAGCTGAAAGCTTGATGGGCCCCTCAATTTAGATCTTTCGAGGGCATCCACCCTGTCCTTCAAACTCTCATATAGGCCCATAACAACGCTGAGTTGTCACCTGATTTCCTTACACTCCTTACATCGCGCACACACAAAGACATCCTCCATGGCAATATCGTGTTCCGTTCCAGAGAGTTCGGCAGACATTTCACAAGTTGCACCTTTTTTTTTTTTAGGCTGTGATGCGTTGGAGAATCGCCCCCCTCAGTTCTCCCCCGAGTCACAGCACTCCTGCCACTTTGTGCCCGTTGCTTTGCTGCTCTAGTTTGGGGCATGCTATTTTAAATTAATATGATTAAAAAATTAAATTAATTAAATGTCAATACTACGCTATCTAATAGAAACAGTGAAGCGTATTAATCTATATAATTATGCGTTGTAGCTACCTGGCTATCTCAATGAAAAATTTGAATTCCCTACCACTATATACAAAAACAATGGCTGCAAGATTCGAACAAAATAACGGTTTTATGTAAATTAAGTAGTAATCCCCAAAAACTCTTTATCTAAATTAAAATAAAAATAACCAGCGTAACTATAAGACTACGTATTAAGTACAATATAAAATAACAATTATGTAAATAAAAAGGCAAACACTTATCGCGTTTTAAGTATAAATAAAAAATAAATTTATTATTTATTTTTTTGCTAACCTGTGGATAATACTCTTCTGATTTTCACGCATCATTTAATTGGTAATAAGGTGTTAATTTTCACTTTATATCTTTATTTTTATAGCCTGTAGATAATATTCATCGATTTTCTATTATTAGAATCGCCATTTATTAGAATCAAAATTCAATTTGTAAACATGATCACTATAATCGGCACTTACTGTACCTTTACAAATTTTTTATAAACTAATTCATCAGTTAAACCATATTCCTTACATCATCTAGTTACAACAATGCAGTGACATGCAGTTAAAATAGTGTCAAATATACAGCATATAAGGAGTAAAGATCATGTATAAATACTGCATCTTTGGGAGAGTTTAAAGACAAAATTATTTTCCAGTTCTCTGTGCACAAAGTTCCTTGAAGAAAGCTCAGTTCGTAAGGAAAGATTTTAGAATGTTGTCTGCCACTTCTACAGAAGAACAAAAACAAGTCATTGTTGGTGAAATTGCACAGTTAGAAAAAGAGTTAGTGATGACTCTGAAAAATAGGCCATTTTCGATTGCCACTGATTGCATCAAAGTGAGTCCAAGCTATATCCCACTGTGGTGACCTTTCATAATAATAATAATAAAAAAAAAAATAAATAAATAAAAAAAAAACGTTAAATCAAAACAAGCTTGCTCTTGGTACCAGCATTGGAAGGTGGCTCTACAGGTTATAACATTGGGCATCTTCTTCTGAACAATCCGAAAGCATGTGGAACTCCCATAAAAACTGTTTCACACTTAGTGTTGATAATGCATCTGGAAAGTATAAAAACTGATGTAGCAAGGGTGTTAAAAGAAAAAATTGAGCTTGGTAGTATTAGGCTGCCCTTGTCATCTTATTAATTTGTTTGCTGGAAATGGGCTGCATGCCTTCCTCTGAAAGTAAATATTTGGAGAAAATTTACTGCTATCTCGAAAGAAATGCTAAAACAAAAGGAAGATTTAAACAATTTAAACTGATGTATTCCAACTGAAGTAAAAAATATTTTAATATTTTGAAGTGTGTGAGCACATTGGCTGTCTTTGGTTAAATATGTAACTAGAGTGGTAGAAAATGGCAACTGTTAACAAGAAAGTTAGAACTGATGAGAAAAGCCATATAAGCCCTTGTCAGAGTTAAACTGAAAAGTGCAACGAGTGATCACTAGTGAGTACTGCTGGCTCATATCTAAATGCAGTTCATGAATCAAAAGAATTCAAATTAATGAACTCTCCAAGAAAATAACTGCTGAATCTCAAACTTATGGAGAAAGCAGTGCTAAAGAGGCCAAACAAACCTAATAATTCTAGGCATGTTATCCTTGCTCATGCAGAAAGTCTGTTCATATTGCTCTCTTGTGGTTGTAATAAAGCAATTTATTTGTTTGTTTTAAATGTTGTGCCACATGAAAATCTGAACATATGGCTCTTCAGTCTAATGCCCCTCACAAATGTGTACTAAGGTTATTACCCTTACATACCATTACTAGGATAGATGTGCAGAAGTTTGCCTTTAGCCAGCGAGTAGTTGGTTGGTGGAACAGACTTCCATCCTTTGTTGTGGAAGTTGATAGCCTAAATAAATTTAAGGCTGAGCTGGACAGGTATTTGGAACGAACGGAAGGGTGAAATGGGGGCGGTTTTTTTTTTTTTTTTTTTTGTTTTGGCTGATGCTGCATAAGCTTGCTTTCTTGCATCATATGTCTATGCTAATATGTGGAAGAATGTTATGTGCAAATTCATTATACCAAAAGTTTTTAAATCTTCCACTTCCATTTTGGAAGTTGATTACCATACAGATTGATTATCAGACTAAACCCAAATGATGATGATTCTGAATTAGTTATAGATATGTTTAACTAATTCGGATTCTATTGCTGCATGTAGTATTGGGATGCAGACTGATATGACTATTCCAAGAATCATTCACTCTCATTGCAAAGCCCACCCCAAACTTTCCTGTACTGGCTTTCTGAATGGAAATCAGTTGAATCTTTTTATTTATTTTCATTTTTTTCACAAATCCATAGCATTAATAGTGTTTTCCATTTCAACACTTAATTTCCTCCCTTTGGTTAAACTCTGATAGAAGCAACTATCACTTTCAGTATTTAAATGCATATTTGTGTTTAACAGTTATTGAAAATATGGATTGCCCGAGGCCACATTTGCTTGCAAGTGCACTTTTATGCTGTTTTCAGGTTTTGAAATAATTTCTTGCTTTATTTGTACAGAAATTGATTTCCTGCTTTTTTTTGTTTTCTTTTCTTTAGTGGCCATGATTATTAATTAAGTAAAATCACAACAAATTTACGAAAATCGGAGATGTTTGCATTGAAAACTTAGAATAAAGAGATGGACTGTGGTTCATCTCTTTATTCTAAGTTTATAAATTCAACTGCAGAACTTTGTCATTAGCCAAAAATTATGACTATTTGGCTTATAAGCACTTTTCTTGGCCAAATATTATTGTACCAACATTGTGATATTATCATTAGCAGAAGCATATGGTGCAAGAAAGCAAGCTTATACAGACCTGCAGCAAAAAAAAAAAAAAAAAAAAAAATCCAGTTTCACCCATCCATTTGTTCCAAAGTTTTGTCCACTTCTTCCTTGAATTTATTTAAGCAAGGCCGCTTAGCCTAGTGGTCAGGCGTGCGGGGGCATAAGTACACATTCCTTGAGTGACCGGGGTTCAAGCCCATGACTGCTGAATACCGTGCTGTTTCTTGTATTCTGTCTATCTTGTGAACTCCTGATCATTTGGTTGTCCCGGAGTATAAACAGAAAATTTATTTATTTATTTAAGCTATCGACTTCCACAATAAGAGATGGGAGTTTGTTCCAGCAATCAACTACCCACTGGCTAAAGGCAAATTTCTGCACATCTGTTCTATAACTGTCTTTCTCAATTTGAGTTTATGCCCCCTCAGGTTGTACTCTGAGCAATAGGAAGAATCCCATCAGCATTGAGCTGGCTCAAACAATTCAAAGCCTTATACACCTCAATCAGATCACCTTGCAGGTGCCTAGTCTCCAGATACTGCAATTTGCAGAACTTAAGCCTTTCTTCTTAAGAGCACCCCTTTGTTTCCCCTCATCAGTCTTGCCCTTCTCTGTACTTGTTCTAGCAACTCTTCATCCTTCCTTCCTAAAATGAAGCCTCCAGACCTGTACGCAGTGCCCAAGGTATGGCCTGACCATTGCCTTATACAAGGGGATAATCACCTTATCCCTGCTAGCAAAATTCCTGTATATCATTGACAAGACTCCATGACCTGCTCTGGCAGCCTGTGTGCCTGCTCAGAAATCTTCTTATCTGACTTCACAATTACTCCCAGGTCTTCCATTCTCCACTACCCGAGTGTAGTACCACACAGTTGGTACATTTCTCTGGGATTCCTGTTACCCCTCTGCAGTACTTTGCATTTGTCAAAGTTAAACCATCTGATCAACTTTTCTAGATCCTGTTGCAGTAGCATACTGTCATTAACAACCTTTGTATTATCTGCAAACTTCGACATTAAGCCTGATATACCTTCATCAATAGTTTCAGCAGTTATCGTTACTATTTAGAAAGCCTTGTGAAAAGAATATTTAAATGAAAAAATAATAAATCAAAAAATGTATAACTAGAATACCGGCCTGCAGCAATTTGTAAAGTTTTGTCTAGTCGGCAGTTGAACAAAGGTTGCCTGTCCCTGCTTTGTAGACAAAACGTTATCCTTAACGGTATTTTTTTTTTAAATTCTCAGGGCCCAATTATTTCCTTATGATGTGACTGTTGTTATATTCAGGTGTCCTGCATTGGATTGAAGAATATCTAATGACTTTACTTTACACAATAACAAATTAACTTACAAATTTAACTTATGCTAAGTGAGAATGTTTTCCTCTTCTTTTGTTAAGCCTGATTACCAAACAAAAATTCAAAATATTTTGTTCTGTTTTATTTATGTACTGTGCTGTGCTGTACTTTGAAAAAGCAAATGTTTCAAAATGCAAATTTGGCTGGGCTCTTATGATCAGACCACATTCAATCAGTACAGATAAGCCTTCTAGATATAAAATTATCTATTTTGTTTTAAAATCAAACTGATCCATGAAGTGCAGGGCACTAATATGTATATTGGAATCAAGGATATCCAAATTTTGGGTTAAGCAGGGTTCTATTAAAAAAAAAGGTAATGGTAAAGGCAGCCATTATCAACCCACTGCAGGATGGAAGCCTCCTCAACAATTCATGCCGAGGGAAATGGACCATAATCTGCCACGCTGGTCCAGTGCATGTTGGCAGATCGACCATATTTAGGGGGAGGGGAGGAGTCAGGGGTTCGGAGCAATATGGCCTTAGTTGCTAATGCTCCTAAAAACCAAATAATAAACAAACAAACAGTTAGGGGTTTGAACCCCAGTCTACTCAAAGAGTGTGTGCTACTGCACTCCTACTCCTGACCACTTGGCTACTGAGGCCTAACAGGTTCTGTCTAAGTTGGTTGCAAATCATGACCTAATCTGTTTATCCAGATGCAGGCCTGTAATCTTCCATTGTGATTACCCATCTGGATTGTGCATAGATTTTAAAAAGAACATGATGATTTTATGCAAAAATGGTTACTGCATAAAACTTGATAGCAGCTTGCTTATTAGTTTCTATTATCTTACTAAAATAACTCTATTAAGAAAGTTTTGTTTTTTTTTTATAAACATTTATTTTTGAGTTTTACATGTGCAGCAAAATGTGTATGTGTGTGTTCTCACACATGCACATTTACATATGCACACAGGTATGCACATTACGCACTAAGTGTTTCAGAAGTCTTGCATGTTAAGGATGCTTCTTAATTATTAAAAAAAAGGTATATTACCATGTAGATATGAAATTTGGATTCATTTGACTTTACATATTTATGGTTAGCTTATTGGGAGACAGTCTAATACTGTAAGGTTACAGAGGTGTTCCAACACATTAGTTGAAATCAAATCAGTATTAATATTCTTCATCTGTGTTTGATTTCTATTTCTGTCATGAAGAGCATTTCTGCTCTCGCTGAAGACCAAGTGCTAAGTAGTTGGCACTCAAAGGCTTGGGCTGATGTTGAACTTAGAGACAAATACTGTTATCCACAGTTCTGCTTAAGTTGCTAGTATCCTTTTAAATTATATAGCATCACTAGAATGATGAATCCACTATACATTTAAAAATTGAGACGCTACCAGAACAGTTTAAAAATTTGCTGGTTTTCAGCAGCCTTATACAAGATGTGGCTATTAAATAATGAGACTGTTGCAATAAAATAAATATAATGAAATATTTCATACCTTACAAGTTATCCCCTTCAAAGTAATTGCCTTAGGCCTGCATACTGTTCCATATGTTTCTTCCAATGACAGAAACATTTCTGGAAGTCTTCTTCTGTAAGCCTTTATTAAGCTTCTGTAAGCCTTTTAACACTTTGCTCTTTTTTTTTTTTTTTTTTTTTTTCAGAATGTCTTCAGTGGATTGAAAAATGGGTTCTCTTAAGTACACGTTTCAGTTTAGGGAAGAAAAAAAGTCGCAGGGCTGTGTCTAGTGAGTAGGGTGCATGTTCACACATAGTGGTTTGTTTTTTGTGCAGAAACTGGCAAACAACACATTATGTGCTGCAGCATTGTATTGTTAGTGCATCCAGCCATCCTTCCACAATTCAGGTCTCTTTCTTTGAATTTTTTCATGCAGCCTTGTCAGAACTTCAATGTAGTGTGTTTGACTGAGTCTGATTTGGTGGGATGTATTCAGCCATAATAATTCCTTTAATGTCGAAGAAAGCAAGAAGCATGGTTTTAATTTTTGATTTTTAGATTCATTATTTTTTATTTATTTTTTTTTATCTGGGTGATTGTTTTGTCTTCCATTGCATTTGACTGTCTTTTAGTTTCTGGGTCATACTGTTTGACCTTCATTCAAAATTTTTGGCACCATCTTGTCATACTTTTCTCATACCTAAATTACATGCCTAAAACACTTCTCGTGCCTAAATAAGCCAGTAAGCATATTTAACTTGTGAAACAGCTGTCCTGATGGTGTCTCAGATTTTTAAATGTAAAGCAGCTTTGCCTATTTTGGTGATGCTATATAATTTTAAAAACATTAGCAAATCACGACATTATTTGTCTCTAAGTTCAACATAAACCCAGGCCTTAACACGAGTACCTGCTGCTTGGCCTTCAGTGAGAACAAAAATGTCTCTCCATGATCAAAATCGATTGCAAACACCGTGTATTAATGAAATTGCTTTCATGTAATTTGCTGTAGTGCCAAAGCAGATTGTATATGAACATTTGATTTAAGGATACTGCCAGAACCAAAGGATAATACCTATAAGAAAGTATCCTCTTTGCTAAAAAAAACACACTCAGATTAACAGTAATTCAGACTATGCTGATACATTTTGAGTTTCTTATAGAAATACAGTGAAACTTCCCTTTAACGGACAGCCATGGGGAACGAAAATGTGTCCGTTAGAGAGAAGTGTCCGCTAACAAGAAGTCTGAGGGAGAAAAAAAAAAAGAAAGAAAGAAAAATCGTTAAACGTTTAATGTAAAATTAAATTAAAATATATACAGATTTTGAACAATATTTTTGTAAATAATATACAATTACATACACAAGAGATAAAGAAAAATCGTTAAATGTTTAATGTAAAATTAAATTAAATTATATACAGATTTTGCACAATATTTTTGTAAATAATATACATACAATTGTGCTATGCATATTATGACTTTATCTTAAGAAAAATACATACAGTAATCACTTATTTTCTTCTGCACCTTCTTCCGGCTGATAATTTTGTTTTCAACATTTGTTTGGAGTGAAGAAACCATCGAAAGTCCTTCAGTATCTTCTTCAGCAGCGAAAAACATTTTTAAACGATTGATTTGTATGAGCGCTTCTATTTTCATCGGCGGTTCGTCGTTAATATGTTCTTCGACAGAATGACCTCCTTCCATTTCTTCATCCGCATGAGGAACTTCTTGAAAAATATCGATGATAATGTCGTTGATATCTAGAGCACCATCTTCTGCAGTGAGGTTCGAGTCTATATCTTTGTAGCCAGGGTCACTTGTAGCTGAAGTATCGTACATTATCAATAGATGTTGAAGTTCTTGTTTTTCTTGGTGCTCCACATTGCTGTTCACAACTTCAATTTTTGTGTTTGAGAAGCCAGACTTTACAAAACAGTTCACGACAGTTTGTTTTCTAATTGCGTTTACTGAAGAGGAAATCCACTGAATTGCATCTAGGATGCTGATTTTCTTTGCAAGGTCACTCGCACATGTTACATCGTTCATGTTTGCAATGAAATGTCTTAAAACACGTTTTCTGTAGTGAAGTTTAAAATTTTTTATTATCCCTTGATCCAAGGGCTGACACTCTGCTGATGTGTTTGGTGGCAGAAAAACGATTTGAATGTTGGACAATTCAATGTGCGGGTGAGATGCAGCATTATCCATGAAAAGAATAATTTTTCTGTTTTGACGAATCGTGTTTTGGTTAAAGTGACTTATCCATTCACTCATGATATCTCGTGTCATCCACACTTTTTTATTAGACTTCCAGTCAACATTCAAAAGATTCAACTTTATGCCCTTGAAACAACGAGGATTTTGTGGTTTTCCTATAACAAGAGGTTGTTCAAAGTCTCCCAGCATATTTGTACACAATAGTACAGTCAAGCGTTCCTTAGAATTTTTTCTGTCCTGGCACTTTTCGTTTTTTAGATTCATTGTTTTTTCAGGAAGAGCTTTAAAAAACAACCCTGTTTCGTCACAGTTGTAAGTATCCTTAGTTCAAAATCACGACATAAATCTTCCAATTTGACGGTCCACTTTGTTACAACCCCAGTATCAACAGATCCACCTTCACCACTTACGGTTTTCCAAGAAATTTTATGCCGAGTTTTGAACTTGTCTAGCCATCCCACAGAAGCTTTGAACTCATTTACTCCCATAGATTTCGCAACCTCTAAAGCCTTTTCCCTAATAATAGGCCCATTAATGGGAATTTTTTTAGCACGTGCGCGACAAAACCACTCATACGTAACATTGTCAATTTGAAGTCCAACAGTTTTCGGGAATGATTTTTGAACGTGATCATTTCCGTGTTGCCAAAATTGTTTGAGCAGTTCATTTTTTTCCTTTAGGATGTCGCTTACCTGCGTCTTCCCGATTTTGAATTTTGCAGCGAGATTGCGAACACTATTTTTTTGCCGATCATACGCATTAATGAGTTCGACTTTATCTTTTAAAGTTAAATGTTTATGAGAAGACATTGTGCACTTCACACGACACTGAACAAAACTGAAAACTGAAACTGAAAAGACGAAAGGCCGACCAAATTCACCCCGCCCCCTGCACACACCGAATTCATCAGAAGTTTTACACGTGCCTTAAAAATTCTTGAAAAAGGGTTTACAAGCGTGACGTAAATCTTGATAAAATTCAGAGAATCGGAAATAGATTGAGGCAATAGGTGGAAGAAACGTTCCTAGAAAAAGGGCCGTGAGCTCTCCCGCAGTCCGTTATGGGGAGATCAAATTAAGTGCTAATCTAAACGAAACAGTGCAGATTGCCCGTCCGCGTCCGTTACAGAGAATGTCCGCTAGACAGAAGCTGCAAACACGTTAAAACCAATGGAGGTGAGTTGGGGAATTTGAAAATGTCCGTTGTAGAGAGATGCCCGTTAACGAGAAGTGTCCGTTAGGAGAAGTTTCACTGTAAATGAATGAAACATCTCAATTGTGAAAGCCTGCTTCAAAAAAAAATAAATAATAAAAATACACTAGTGGTTATATCTGTAAACTTTAGATATATTAGTGTATCAAAAAAGCAGACCTGTATTATTATGTGCTAAATCTTATTTGTTTCATTGTTTGCTATGCATTTTGGTTACTGTGGCTAGGGGTATTCTAACTCACCACCCATTTGTAATGATATGGTTTTGAATTTTGTCAGTGGCAAGAGGAACTTATTGAGGTCTTATCAAGTGGAACAGCTTTTGGAAGGGCTCTTTATCTTCCAATAGAGAGAGATTAGCCTTAGGATGCACACACTAAACATACAACATGATTCATTGGAGCCTAATTAAAAGTCTGATTTGCTTTGTCACTATAGAAAGCAATGATAGCCTAGCTATTGCCCTAATATGCCTAAACACATGCAAGACTTAATACCTGGTGTGTGCATGAACATGTACATATATGCATAAAGTTACTTTTGGTTATTTGCATATTTTATTTTTTTCCTTTGTAGTTAGTTCATAATGAAGATAATCCGTATAAATGCCCCATTTGTGGAAAGCAGCTTGGAAGTGAAACTGCAGTAAGAAATCATGTATTTTGTATCCATAGTCAACCAGAGAGAAAATTTACTTGTGAAATATGCAAGAAGAGTTTTATTACAAAACATTATCTTGACACACATTTATTTTCTCACACAGCTGGAAAGGAATTTATTTGTGAGTATTGTGGAAATGCATATAGGACTAAGGGTAACTTGAAAGCACATATGGAAATCCATAGTGATAAATTGTATGTGTGTGATATTTGTGGTGCAACATTTAATAACAGGAGTGCATATGTCAAGCATCCTATTATTCATTCGAATGAAAGGCCCCATGTATGTAAAGTATGTGGCAAATGTTATAAAAGAAAACAGTCTTTGAATTCCCATATGAATGTTCATAGTGATATTAGGCGTTATAAATGTAACTTGTGTGACAAATCATTCCGTGCAAAGAGTACATTTAGTGCCCATAAAGATTTCCATGAAGGAATAAAACGGCACATATGTAAATATTGTGGCAAAGCTTTTCTTTTTAGTTGTAATATGTGGAAGCATATTAAAAGACATGTTGGTAAGCGAGAACAAGTTTGTGAAATATGTGGAAAAGCTTTCATTGAAAAACAGGAACTAAAAGTTCACATGAAAACACATTTTGGTGATAGAAAACAGAAAAATAAACCTCAAGCTGTAAATGCAGAAAGTGAAATGGAAGTAATGATTTCAAAAATGTCTCCAGATCATCTTCTAGGTGCAGAGTTGCTTCATTCTTTAAACAAAACTATTTTGTCTTCTCTGAAAGTAGAAAGTAACAGGGAAGAAGAAAATTCTGTAGATGCCAATATTGAGGCCAATAAAGTAGATAATTCCGTAATATCCAGTACCAGTGATAATATAGAGAATAATATATCACGATAATATATCTACTCTTGCCTGTAATTAATTTTTTTTACTATTCTGTTAATAGCCTACCAATTCAGAATTTATGAATGCTTTATATTACTGTAAATTTTAGTCAGATACTGCTGATTTTTGAACCTATAGAAAATATCTTTTATATTAAAAATTCCTAAAGATGTATTTAAATGTTTAAAAGTTAAATGCTTTGGCTTGCACGATAATAAAACTTGTACAATCTTTAGTACATTATGAAAAAAAAGTACAACTCTTTGGGTGCTAATTATCATCAACTGTGAAAATGCCCTTCAATTAACCATTTTATCAGTCATGAGACAATCTGGTAGATCTCTGTTGGTCTAAGACAATTTGTCAGTTATGCTAAAACTTTCATACCATTCTGAGACAGCTGATTTCTTGGATATTTAAAAATTTCATCTGCATGTAAAAATTTATGCAAAAAGTGATGAAAATAGTTGTAACTAGATCATCTGCCTAGAGATTAGTTAAGAAAAATTGGTCCATATATCACACATTTTTACTGCAATCATCATTGTTCCAGGCCATATTAGAAAAAGCCTAGGTTTGAATTGTCATTGCAGCTGGAACTTTTAATCAGTGCAACCCAGTTCGTTGGCCTGAGGTTTACAGTTGCATGGTTCATCCCCCTCAGAAATTAGGTTTTTATTCAGGCAAACTAACTAGAATGTATGCAGTTTACAGAAAACAGTGTATTTGATGCCTTATGGCCTTGGCACTTATTCTAAAACAAGCCAACCCTTTGGATAAATATTGTTCTCGTGTTCTGTATTAAGATATCAGTCTAGTAGCCATTATGCATACTGTTAGGCATCATGTTTAATTATGTTGTAAACAAGGACAAAAAATATTTCTCCTTTAGATTGTTATTCATTTTCTTTGATACAAATGTTTGATAATAGTATTAATGAGGTACATATCTCCCATTTGTAATTAATCAGGAACAAAAATGGAATTCAGTGAGAAATGTTGATTTTTGTTTTTAATAACTATTGTTATTGTGAATGTGATGATTTATTTTTACTTAGAATGTTATTGATCATGAAAAAAAAAAAGAGAAATGTTCATAAATGGCTGTTTTAAGTATTTGAAAGATGTGTATGAGATTCGGCTCCTGCTGATGGGTCAAAATAGGTTGAGTAGGTTTTAATTGCCATAAATTATTTAAAAGCATTGTTTGTTAAAAGTACAAATTTAAAGTATCATAAAAATCACAAATTATGGAATATTGTATTGCAGAAAAGTTGGTATGTTTATTTCTGTAATATGGTTTACTCTTCTAGTTTTTTTTTTTTGTTGTTTTAGAATTCAAGGTGAAAATATAGTATAAGAAATACTAACTAGAGTGAATCCTCTGGCATCTTATACCCAACAACTTTTCTCCAACCAAGGCCATGTGATATTTAATAGTGAGTTGCTGTGTTACAGCAGCTCATTAATTTAATACCCCATTTTAATATTATATTATATACTTTATTTTAATGTACTCTAATGCCTAAACAATTCTATGGGGGGGGGGGGGAACAGTCAAATGGAAGTGAGCTAAAGTGAATATTTTAAACTATAACTTTGGTTTATAAATACAGTAGTCTCTTTCAGAGTTAAGACATCTGCCCTGCTCTTTCATAAGCCTGCTGATGGTGTCCTCATAAAAAGATTATCGTAATTGGTGCAATTGCCTTCAAGCTCTTTTTTTTTTTTTTTTTACCACTCCAAACACTGAAATTGTGAGGTGCAAGATCAGACTGCATAGTGGGTGTTCTGTGGTTTCCCATCCCAATATGTTTAAGATGGCTGTGTTGCACATTATGTATGGGGCCTGTATTATCATGTAGTAAGATCTCTCCCTCACTCAAGAAATCTCCATGCTTGTTTTTGATAGTGTGGCACAAAAATTAATGTTTCACAGTAATATGGTATTGATAATCTTTACACATACTGCAAATTTGATATGTTTGGTCCCTTGTGTTTGAAGAATGAGGTAAGCAGGACTTTCAGTTCTGTGTGTAGACTTGATCTCTTTTTAGTGCTGAAGAGTCCAGGTGCTTCATTTCTGGCTTGTAATGGTAGCATTTGGACCCATCACCAGTAATGATGCAACATGTGAAGTGATCACCTTCAGTGCTTTAATGAATCAAAAGTGTCAGCACTACCACTGCCCAACTGTTACACTTTTGTTCTTCAGGCAGGCAATTCACTGCATGCCAATGGCCAGTATGTGAAACTATGTGTATGCATTCATCAAACCAAGGGTAGTGCGCACAGCAATTGTATAAGTGGCGTGACTTTTACAGCAGTTGATCACATCAGTCACAACAGAACACTTTCCTGTGGCCAGGAAAGTCTGTGTCAGTCACGAAGAATGAAAGAAAGAAAAGAAAATCTAAAATGCTTTACTTTTATTCCTGTGTACAGAACCTCTTGGATAATTGATGAATATATCTTTGCAGTATTTGCATTTCTGTTTTTTTTTTTTTTTCTTCTAGTTATTTTGTTTTTTAAATGAAACATTTATCAAAACAACTTTGTAGGTGTATTGCTTTGGTAACTTTGTTGTGCCTGAGTTTCTCATTTCCAAATTTTTAAGTGAAAACCAAGAGAGCAAAAGAAAAATAAAATAATATAGTTAATAAAAAATAATTAAATCACATAGAGAAATTGGAAAAAAAGTAAGATTCCAGTATGCTCTCCATTTATCTCTTCTTGGATTATTGTCCAAAAAACTGGCAACTAAGCAGTTCCCAAGGTTGCTTCTGGATTTTGACCATTGCACCTGTCCTATGTAATTTAAAAAATAAAAATAAATAGTTAAAATAAATTAAAGAAGCAATAGCATACAATTGCATTCCATATTGACATGTAATTTATTTGCTGTGGGATGTGACATGCATTAAATAGTTTGACTAGTTTGAAAGGAAAGCCTGGGAACACAATTTAGACATTACCACAGGGCAGTTCTGAAGCATTCCAGCTAAAGCTGAATCTTTATTAAAAATCATTCGATTTTAGAAATCTAAACGGTGGCAGATATTAACTTGTAAATTTGCTCCTGGCAGTATTATGAAATACAACCCTCATATAATATGGTAGTTAGGTTCCTATAAAATCTCATGTAGTGCGAAACCATGTTGTATGGGACTAAGAACCAGTACAAAAAGTGAGTTAGATTCCAAAAGCTAACAAAAATACACAATTTTTTTATAACTATTGGAAACTTTTATTTATTAATTTTTTATTAATATAATAATAACTGAACAAGCATCTTACAAACTGTGATACACATATGTCAGATAATGTACATTTCTTCCTCTTCATCGCTGCTGGGCACAATCAAACGAGAATGTTTTCGCTGTTGCAGAATATCTTCACCTTCTCAACTTCTTTTGCAGAGTCTAAAATTTCATGCATCTTCTGCTCTCTTTAAAAAATCAGTAATCTGGGTTTGCTTGCTTTTCCTTGATAAATCTCTGTTAATTTTTAAGTTTAAGCTTTTTTATTTGCTTTCCAGTATATCAGTAATGTGTTTTTATTTACATCTTTCATTGCACAATGATTAGAGGATCTATAAGCTAGCATAGGTTTTTATCATGTAACTGTTTCAGGGAAATTAATGGAGGCACTGTTTAAAGAAGCACTGCAGGATCATCTAGACAAAATTTCAGTTATAGCCTGGACACAGCATGGTTTTGTTAAGGGGGGGGGGAGTCTTGTCTGACCAATTTGATTGCATACTATGATGTGGTCACAAAGGAACTGGATGCAGGGAATAACTTTGATATCATATATTTGGATCTTAGAAAAGTTTTTGATACTGTTGCACATGGAAGACTGCTGCACAAATTGGAGCAGTGTGGCATTGGAGGCAAATTGCTGCTATGGATAAAGGGATGATTAAGTGGGAGAAGACAGAGTGGTAATCAATGGACACTGCTCTTCATGGACTAATGTTGTTAGTGGAGTCCCTCAGGGTTCAGTGTTGGGTCCATTGTTGTTTTCTGTATTTATAAATATTATAAATGATGATGGTATATCAGGCTTAACGTCCAAGTTTGCAGACGATACAAAGGTTGGCAGGACACTAATGTTAAATGACAAAAATGTTAAAGTTGTTAAGGACACTAATGATAGTACACTGCTGTAACAGGATCTAGAAAAGTTGAGCAGATGGGCTGAGAGGTGGCAAATGAAGTTTAATATTGACAAATGTAAAGTTCTATATATGGGAAGCAGTAACCCCAGAGTAATGCAACTCTGTGGTACTACACTGACAAAAGTGTAAAGTGTTCATTGTCTAATGGCCCAAGGGGTTTCCCCCATCTCTGTGTTGTGTACTCTGTTTGTGAAACACAGAACACTGTGAAGGCCAGAGATTTTAAAAAGTGTAAGGTGCATGTTTATGTTGTGTAGTGTCATGTTGTGTTGTTCCTCTAACCTTTTAGCCGTTGGGCCCCTAGTGGGACCCCCCGTTGCCCACACTTAACCCCGAGGAGGCAGGTCAGGCATAGAGGGATCGCATTAGAAGTAATTACTCTGGCAGGCCCTGCCACCTAATTTCCTAAGATTTCAGTGGCAAGGGCCTTAAAAAAAAAAAATAATAATAATAAAATAAAATAAATAAATAAAAAATATATATAAAAATAAATAATAATAATAAAATAAGATAAAAAAAAATAATAATAATAAAATAAAATAAAATAAAATGCATATTTAGTTAGAGTAGGGGTGAAGACTGAGGAAGGGGGAAACAGATAGAAATATGGGGATGATAGGGAAGGCAACCCCAGAAAGGTCAGTGGGGACTGGCCCCACCAGGAGAAAAAAAGGGGGTAGCAGGGAGGGGGAGGAGACTGAAACCCGTCCCCTCCCTCTCCCTACCAGGGGAGGGGGTATTAAAGTGAACCAAGTTAGGGTACCTGGTTCGGAATGCTAGTTGGCCAAGAAAAGAAGTTGACATCTAATGGCATGCCGGTAGCTTTTTTCAGTCTTTATCTAGGAGACTGTCTTATTGGTCACATCCGTGAGAGACAAGTCCAGAAGTATAAGAACCTTTTGTCTTTCTTAGATTGTCTTAATTTGTGGGTTGTCTCTATTCAAAGGTAGTTATTTGGTAGTTATCTTTGGTGGGTGACATTTTGGAGAATGTATGGTAGTTCACACCAATGATGGTAATGCTGGTCAAGTTTAGCTGCCTTGTTCCTGTACCATCAGGGTCCCTGGGTTCATTTAGTAGAGGGTTGTCATGTTGCTGCAATTAGTTGTCTTCTCCTCAAGAAAAACTGCTGTGCGTAGTTGGTGAGAGCTTGATACTCTTCCTTAGTATCCAGTAAGTGGTTTTCTTTGCCTTTTGGTATATAAGTCAGCTTTGTGATAAGCTGGCAGCGGAGGTCATCGTAGAGGGGGCACTCGTGTATGAGGTGATCCAAGTCCTCAATTCCTCCACAGGTGCATGTTGGGTCCTCTTCTAGGCCAAAGGTTGTTAGTTTTGCCTTTATTGAACCATGGCCGGTAACCAAATACGTGGCATACAGGCCTGGAGAAAACCATAATGGGGATTTTGGATAGATTCTGCTAACATCTGGGATGAATCTCCTGGTGATTTCCCCCTTGGTTGAATTTGTCCAGCGGTCCTGCCACACCTGCTGCATGTGTGCTTGAAGTCTCCTCTTCTCAAATTTACTAAGGTACTACACTGACAGTGTTAGAGAATGAAAAGGACTTGGGGGTAACTGTGCAGGCAGATATGAAGTTTTCTGAGCAGTGCAGGTAGTCTGCAAGAGTAGCTCATGGTGTCTTGTCAATGATATACAGGAATTTTTCTAGCAGAGATAAGGAGGTGATTATCCCTTTGTATAGGGCAATGGTCAGGCCACACCTTGAGTACTGTATACAGGTCTGGCAGCCTCATTTTAAGAAGGATGTAGAGCTGTTGGAACGAGTACAGAGAAGGGCAACAAGATTAGTGAATGGAACGAAGGGTTGCTCTTACAAAGAAAGGCTTAAGTTTTGCAGATTAGTGTCTGGAGACTAGGCACCTGTGAGGTGATCTGTTTGAGATATATAAGGCCTTGAATGGTTTGAGCATGCTCAGTGCTGATGGGATTCTTCCTCTTGCTCAGAATAATCACCTGAGAGGGCATAAATTCAAATTGAGAAAGGATAGATGTGTGGAAGTTTTCCTTTAGCCAGTGGGTGATTGATTGACGGTACAGACTTCCGTCTTTTGTTGTGGAAGTTGATAGCCTAAATAAATTTAAGGCTGAGCTGGACAGGTATTTGGGATGAACAGAGGGGTGAAATGGGAATGGTTTTTTTTTTATTGGCTGATGCTGCATAACTTGCTTTCTTGCATCATATGCCACTACTAATGCTAATCTCCTGATGCTTTACTACATAAGTAATGTTACACAATCTTTTGATGCCTTAAAATCTGGTGTAGTTTTCTCTTTTTTTTTTTTTTTTAATTAACATTCAAAAAAAAAAAAATGCCCTGCAGACTGGGCACTTTTTTCCACCAAAGACCTGTCTCATCAATTCAATTTATTTCTCTGCTTCTTATAGTACAACACTACCTGAGCCATTGGCTCATCCACATTACAGTCCTTATTTATAAATGTACATAATAAGAGATAAATACATATAAACAAACAAAAAAAAAATCATTCACATGGCCCAATAAGCCATATACACAACATTCAGGTAAGGTTATCATGTTCAAAATTTCATCTTTAAAAAAAAATAAATAACTCTTAAAGAAATATAAATTCCATAAAATGTATAATAAAACAATCATATATACGTATTCACAATCTCCTAAAAGAAAGATTCAATTGTAAACTTATACACCTAAAATGTAAATCTTTAAAATAAATTAATTAAAACCATATAAACATTTATATATACATTACAAAACATATATACAACTTATTTACATATATACAACAATCATAAGATATTTACATATTTATTTATAATCATATTTTCAATCCATACATATTTACAATCTCATATTACATATTTACAATCTCTTAAAAGAATATACAGTCAGTCCTCGTATAACACGTGTTTACATTACACGAATTCGATCATACACGATTTATAAATAGGGGAACGATATCTTATATAACACGAACCGAATTCGCTTATGCACGATTTGCTTTTGTGTTTACAAGAAATGGCAGTTGAACGTGGAATCACCCCAACTGAACGCAACACGATAGGAATGAAGAGAAAATGTATTTATGTTTTTTATATCAGTGAAGGGGAAACACATTTCACCATAATAACGTAAAAACCGACACAATTCCAGCTATCGGTATAATCACAAATGCAATTAGATCGAGTTTACTACCAGTTTATAACAGATTCCACTAGCAGAAATTCAACTGGAAATTGTTTTTATTGTTTTATGGTAGTAACCCACAGAAATGCGCTTTAGTAAAATGTGAGGTGTTAATAGTGTATCTCTGCCTTTACGGTGTTCTTTATTCAGTTGCTACACGCACGCAGCTTTGTTTATGTGTATCAAGCGTGCCTCCTCGTTTTGTAATTGTGCTTTATTCCCTAAAAATGAGTAAAATACTTAAAAGGTGTGAAAAAGAAGTGTCCTGGTGAAGACATTGCAGATTCAGAGAGAAAAACAAAAGCAATATTGATAAACAGAGGTGGACTGGGTCAAAAATTCTTACCCGGGAAAATTTGTAGTGTCCTCACACTAGCGTTTATGGCCAAAATCACACCGGCCACCCGGATTTTCCCGGTAAGGCTTATGGCCAGTCCGCCACTGTCGATAGCGAAAAAATATGAAACTGTGAAAGTGAAACGCTTTGAGCGAAATGAAAGACCATGTGATATTGCACGTGCTACAGACCTAAATGAGGCAATGCTGAGAATTACAAAGAATTCAGAGAAAATAAAAACAACTTTCATAGCAGGAACAACTCAAAGGGTAATTAAAATCCATTAGATCAAGGCACAAAGAATTGGAAGAGATGGAACGGCTGTCATCTGTTTGGATAGAAAATCAAACAAAAAACAAGTTTGCTTACGATAGAAGCAAAAGCATTAGCAATATTTTATTACATAATAGTCGTAATAAAATACATATTTTTCCCGTAAAAAATACGTATTTTTTATTATATTATAATAAAATATAATATAATAATAATACAAAATATAAAACTTATATTTGTTATTACGTATTTTAATTGTTAAAAAATACGTATTTTATTACGATTATTTATTGTGTTTGGTAATGTTTTGGTTACCAATGTGTGTTCAATCTTGGGTGGTTGGCACCTAACCCTGTTTTTCCCATAGGGCCTGTTGTTCATATTGCACGAGGGTTTCCAGGAACACAACTATCGTGCTATACGAGGACTGACTGTACATGTATATTCATTCATAAATCTAAAACTTAAAATTCAAGATTACTTAATTAAAACTGTATTATTTAAATTCCATAAAAATATAGTGTACTTTATATAATAAATACACACACTTATACATTACAATTTTTCATAAAAAATACACTCTGTATAAACCATATATATCGTACCAAAAATCGTAAGATATTCACATATTTACATTAATTTCTTGATCCTTCTATAATAAGCCTTCTATTTTCAAAAACTTCTTTCACAAAGTTCTTAAAAATTCTATAGAAGCGAATACTTGCAAATACTTCGCATGGCTGCAGAAACTGCACTTCTGATTCTTCATACATTTTTTACGGGTTATTTGATAAGGTCTACAGTGCCACAGTATGTGTTCTGAAGTGTCCAATTCCCCACAGAGACATAAGCCGGAAGGTTCTAATTCCAGTTCACTTAATCTAACTCTTAGCAAACCCATATCTGGCCATTCTTTGCGTTGTTTCATGGTAGCTACACAAGGCAAAAATCCATAGGTAACCTTCCCCTGCTCAGAACTGTTCCATTCCTTCTGACATTTAATCTCTGGCGACTCCGTAGCCAGGTGGGAAGGAGCAGCAGTGCATAGCACACGTTTCTTGATTAGACCGGGGTTCGAGCCCGTCACCACCAAATACGGAGGATGCGGAAAGGTCAAGGAATGACCACCGCATATCCCGGAGCAATATGGCCTTAGTTGCTAATGCTCCTAAAAACCAAATAACAAACAAACAAACAAACATTTAATCTCTAATTCCTTACTAATTCTTCTTTCTGTTTTTAAATCTTTTTTATAATATTCTTTCCCTTCAGTATGGCATGACTGAATTTCCATTATTTCTATAGGATAATTCCTGACCATAGCATATTCAAGATATTTCCTTATTACAATTAAATGACGCCTTCATAGCCAAATGGGCAGGAGCAGCAGTGCGTAGCACACGCTTCTTGATTAGATCAGGGTTCAAGCCCATGCCCACCAAATACGGAGGATGCAGAAAGGTCAGGGAATGACCACCGCGTATCCCCGGAGCAATATGGCCTTAGTTGCTAATGCTCCTAAAAACCAAACAACAAACTAACTATTTCAGACTCTCCCCAATCTTGACTTAATAATTCATCGATTACTATATTCCATAGATTAGGTCCCAAGATTGAGTCCTGAGGAGACACCCTAGTTACCTGCATACATACCTTGTTCTCACCACTATTTTTCTGTTACTTAAGTAACTTCTCATAACTTTATATAATTGCCCTAGTAATTCCATGATTCTGAGTCTCTTCATGATGCTCTCCTACCAGGTTCTGTCAAATGCCCCTTTAAAATCTAAAAACATTTTCATCACATATTTTTCTAAACTATATCTTGTGCCGTTCACCACTTCCTTTATGGCAACTTCAGAGGACCTTCCTTTCCGGAAACCAAATTGTCTTGTGGAATATAGACCTCTTTCTTCATATTGAACCATAATACGCTTAATTATTAATCTTTCAAATAATTTGCCAATAATTGGCAACACTGATATGGTTATGTACGAGCCAGGCTCTGTAACATCCTTATATGGACTTTTTATTAGTATTTTAGCTAATGTCTCTTTCCATCTTCCCGGGAACACACCCTCTTGTATGCATGAGTTATATAGATCTAGGAGGATCCCTGGCCACTTGTTTTCAAATCTAATTATCACCTCCACTTCAATCATGTCCTGTCTGGGTGCTTTCCTTTTCTTAATCTGTTTTACTTCTTCATTTAACTCCATCTCACTAAAATTAATCTGCTCATTACTTCCTATGTACACTTCCTTCATATGTCCAACTTCTTTTTGATAATCACTTTCATCTTTCTCACAGTCCTGATGAAGTAGATTACTTAATATTCCACGTACACTTTCTTTCCAACTCAAAATACACCCTTGCCCAGATGTCTTTATTTTAAAAAAATATTTTGTCCAGTTTTATATACCTGATTCATCAGCATTGAAAACTTGATACAGTGTGTATCTGTGCTCCAATAATTTTTTGAAATATTCCTCTGAGTACTTCTTGGCAGCTTCATTATCAGCCAGTGCACTTTCCCCTTGAATTCTTATGTTATGTTATGAGAAGTAGTTTTTAAATCGCTCAAACCAATAGAGCGAAACTGTGTTATATGAGTACTGTGTTGTATGAGGATTGATGCAATTTGTCAGCCGTTAGAGCGAAACTGTGTTGTAGAAGTACCGTGTGTTATACAGGGGTTTCCTGTACATTAGAATTAACTGCAAGTTACTGAAATAGTGTTCTAGTTCTAAAACAAGTGCATTCCATTTAACTTTGGGAGAACATAACGTCATTAATCTCCTTTAGCTTTTTTTTTTTATTATTATTAATATGGTGTATGCTGACAACCCGGGGTTCTGGATCCTCTCAGACCTGAAAAGTATAGGCAGATTTACGATATATCAAAAGTATCTAAATTATGACTTTGACCTTAGTGAATGCTTAAAACAATTTTACCCACCATTAATCTCAAAATATCTACTCATATGCCAGCAGTGTTCACAGTATTAAATTATATCAAGCCTTTAAGGAATGAGGAAGAGCACTGCTATTCTCTCAGTCAACATAAGAATCCTAAAGTTATAGTTGTGAATCTATAGCCATTTTTTCCCTAAAAAAGTTTATATTCCAATAGTAAATGTTTATACAGGGTAGGTCAAAAATTGCTTCATACGAGACACAAGAAGAAACTGGGAGAAAACTTACACAAACCCAAAGTTGCAGTGACGGCAACAGTTACATTTCTGTATGAATTCAAGCAGTTATGAATTATAGAGCCCAGTTGTAATCAAACTCTTGCCAGATATGCCTGTGCCATGACTGCTGTAACTTTGTCAATAACTGCTGGACAGGTATTTCGAATGAACGGAGGGGTAAAGTGGAAGTGGTTTTTTTTTTTTGGCTGATGCTGCATAAGCTTGCTTTCTTGCATCATATGCCTCTACTAATGCTCACTGCAGTGTACTTCTATTCAAGTACAGGAACTCTCCAACTTACGCAAGGGTTGCATTCTGCGGAACGCTACGTAAGTTGAAAATTCCCCCATGCTTGTGCAGCACTCACAAGTGTGCTCGCTGAATTGATTTAATCAAAAAAGACATGTTCAACGAACATGTAAATTGAATTATTTATTGTATTTATTCAATTTTTTATCTCATATGCAGGTAAAATTACAAAAGCATGCAATTTAAAAAAATTTCAAAATTATAAAATTACAAAAAAAAAGAGAGGAGACAGGCATAATGTCATTAAGTTTTACCTCTTGAGCATCATTACCAGAATTGACATCTTCAGCTAAGTACACCTCTGCAGAGGTTGAGGGCTGTGAAGATTTAGAAGAGATCGACTACTCAACCTTACAAAAGAACATATTAATGGATGACTGGATGGTGGCTTTTTTCTTTTCATCATAAATTACCTTTGTAGCAGGTAAGCATATCACTCACCCCTCTGTTAACTTTTAAGAATCCTTTGCTGTCAGGATCCATCTTCTCAAACCTCGCCATTGCCATCTCTTTGGTGATGAAGCGTCTCAGTTCCTCATTTGGTTCATCTTGAGCTTCGTCAGCATTTTCTTCTTTCACTATCACTGCATGCAAGTCAATAAGTTCTTCATTAGATAATTCCTTCTCTTCTACCTCTATTAACTCCTCCACATCTTTGGCATCAACCCCCCAACTGAAGTAGCTCTGCAACCTTTATAATCTTATCTGTAACCTCGTCATATGATTCATATTTTTCAAATCCCACGAAGCCTTTTACATACCATGGGCATATTTCCTTCCATGCGCCATTTAAACAACTTTTAGTAATTTCTGCCCAGGCCTTATTAATGTTTAAGATGGTGTATTAAATGTTGTAAGATTTCTAAAAGTCTCTTAACATAATTTTTCTCATTGTCTACTGCCTGAGCAAATGTTGTGCGAAAATAGTATGCATTTAAATTCGAAATAACACCCTGATCCATAGATTGGATGAGTGAAGTAGTGTTTGACAGTAGAAATATGACTCTCACGTTCGAATTTAAATCATCTAGATACATAGGATGTCCAGGAGCATTATCTAATAGAAGCAAAATCTTAAAAGGAACGTTGTTATCTTTACAATATTTTTCAATCTCAGGAATGAAGCAGCATTTAAACCAATCCTCAAAGAGAGATATTGTTATCCATGCTCTCTGGTGCGATCAGAAATGCACGGGTAGGGTGACTTTATTGATGCCCTTAAATGCACGAGGATATCCAGAATGGTACACAAGCAGTGGTTTTAATCTGTAATCTCCCGTTGGATTAGCCCCGAGTGAGAGCCTGGCTCTATCTTTTGACACCTTGAAATTTTATTTTCCTCTTTAGCAATGTATGTTCAATCCGGCATTTTTTTTCCAATACAGAGCAGTCTCGTCAACATTAAAAATTTGCTGCCTTGAATAGCCCAATAATTTTTTTCCAGCACATCACGAAGTTTTTCTGCAACTGCAGGATCGCCACTGGTGACTTCACAGCGCACTTTAACGTTGTGGAAACCAGCACAATGCATGAACCTATTAAACCACTCATTGCTTGCCACGAACTTGGGTTGGGGTTTGCCATACTTATTCTTAATATCTTTATAACTATTTGTTGCTTTTGCTTGAATGGTCATTAGACTCAGGGACACTGCTTCTGAATCAGGTGCCTCTGTAACCAGGTGGGCAGGAGCAGCAGTGCGTAGCACACGCTTCTTGATTAGACCGGGGTTCAAGCCCATGACCACCAAATACGGAGGATGCGGAAAGGTCAGAGAATGATCACCGCATATCCACGGAGCAATATGGACTTAGTTGCTAATGCTCCTAAAAACCAAATAACAAGAAATAACAACAGCTTCTGAATCTGATTTTCCATCCATATTATTAACAGCTGTTCCTTCTTTGATATAGCACCTGAACACTGTTTTCTGATCATTGTTGATCTTAAGTGGGTTGATCCTTTGACATGTTCTTTTATATATGCACTGTCCTTTAAAATAGTATTCACTGTTGAAGCAGCAAGACCTAATTCATTTGGAATAGATGACAAACTTTGTCCTGCTTCGTACTTCTTAATCATTTTCATCTTCATTTCTAAATCAATTTTGTTTCATTTCCTGGCACCACCATCACTTGCACTTTTCATTGGTCGCTTTCCCTTCATCATTGTAATATGTAAATAGGAATGAAGAGAAGTTTCTGAAAATTTGTTTTTTATATGATTGAAGATTTCACCATAGTAGCATAAAAACCCACACAATTGCAGTTATCGGTATTATCACAAATGCAATAAGATCGAATTTAATCCCTGTTTATGTTAGATGTGCTAACAGAAAAGCCAAATAAACCGGAAAGTGCAAATGTTTTTGTTTTATAGTCGTGACCTCCAAAAACGTTCTTTAGAAAAATATCACAAAGGCATTCAAAATTGATTCTTATAACAGGAACATATGATAACGATGAAAGAGTAGTGCAATTTCCATTATAAATATGACCTTTTAGTGAGATAAATAGCAAATTTTCAACTTCCAAGGACTTGGAATGAATTACAAAAAAAAAAAAAAAAAAAAACCAACAATGTGTTATTGGGTTCACATTATATTTTCACGATACCTCCATTTATTCCCGCGGGATGCAAAATACGCTTCCACTATTTTTTTAAGTTTGCACTGGTCAGCAAAAACTTACGTAAAGGTGAATTTCTGTAAGTTGAGTATTATGTAAGTCGGGGAGTTCCTGTAATTAATGTGGTGGTACTGGTACAGCAGATCCTTAACATGTTTTCTGCCACTTATACTTGCAAGGATCCTTTCTATGTGCCTTTAGTGTAACTTATAATAATTTTTATAATGTATTTCTTCAGTAAATTTTTTTAGAAATCAAGTATCCTTTTCCACACAAAAGGTGTTATGTATTTGTGTCACCAGCCCAGGGAATGAACTTTGCTGAATGCATGTTATTGAACATACAATCAGCAAAGTAACAGTTAGTGGCAGTTTTGTCTTTCACACACTGTGTTATATAGGCCTGTACTCAAGTCCCAGCAAGATGGTTTGTTTTGTGCACTTTTTTTTTAACACATCATGGCTGAATTATACAGCACAAAAACCATGCAAACTTGCCCATTGGCATGGGTTGCATATTTTTTGCCTTGCAGAAACTCAGATTTTTCATGTGTATCCATTATAACAATCTAACTTTAGGGTAAAAATTTATAGGAAAAGACTTTTTACACAAAATTTTTTTCAGTAGACATACACATTAAGGATTTTGTTTTTCACAAGCTAAAGAATTAAAATTCAGCAAGCATAATCTTCAAAAAATCTTACCTATTCTTCTTGTCGAAAATACTAAACTAAATAAAATAGCTTCAACTTAAGCAAAGAACATACGAAACTGTAAACCAAGTATACAACTTTTATGGTGCTCTCTAGACCAGTGATGGCGAACTCTTTTTGAAGAGTGGGTCAATTATTTTTATTTCTTTTTTAAATACTAGCCCGTGAGTCATAAGTCAGTGGCCTCAATTAGAAAGGGGGGGGGGGGTAAAAAGGGTGCCAATTATTTGGAAACATCAAACATTTTGTTAAGAGATAAAGTTGACAGTTGAATCTTTTTGGTTCTCACTTTTGAAATAATCCAAAAAAAGGTTTTAGTTTCCTTTTTGATTTATAACTTTAACTTTTGCAAGTGAAGAGCTAAAAAAAAAAGTAAATATCGAAGCTTGATTTGATACCTTGTACCGCACCAGGTGACATCATGACCAGTATTGGCTCTGCACAAAGTATTTGAATGAGCAAGGAATGAAAGAAAACTTTTAAACAAGGAATATTCTTGATTTGATTATCAGTAGTGATTCTTCATGCATTAAGAATCTGCAGATAGAGGAACCACTAGGTGGCAGTGATCACAGTGTGCTGAAGTGGGATTTACTCAAATAGGTAACTACCATCAGGGGTAAAGGGAAGGATTATTGCTTTCATAAAGGTGACTATGATGGTCTGAGACAGTATTTAAATTCTATACAGTGGGACCAACTGATGATGTTACCAACAGCAAATTCAAAATGGGAAGCATTCAAAGAACTTATCTTGGAAGCTACTAGGCTTTACATACCAACTAAGAAATATTGTCAAGGTTTAGACCTAAATGGATGTCAGATGAACTAATGAAACATATGGCAGAGAAGAAAAATGCTTGGGATACATATAAATTAACACGTGACACAGAAGCCTATGATAGATATAAGTTGATCTGTAACCAAGTTACAGAGGAGGTTAGGCAGGCAAAGGCAGATTACGAGAAATCTTTGGCAAGGGATGCAAAGAAAAACAGCAAAGAGTTCTTTTCTTATGTTAACTCTAGAAGGAAGGGGATGAATCAGATTGGTCCACTTGATATCGATGGTTCAACTTTTGTTGATCCTGCTCAAGTAGCTAACAAACTAAATGAATATTTTGCATCGATATTCACTCATGAGGAGTTATTCAGCGAGGGGAATGCCAGAGGTGTATTCAACTCTGGCAGTAAGCTAGATAATCTTGTAATAACTGAGAGTAAAGTGGAAGAGAAATGGTTGAAGATAAAAATAAGAAAGGCACCTAGGGTGGATGAGATCTATCCAGTTATATTAAAGAAGGCAGAAAGGACATAACCAAACACCCATAATTATGAGAGCTTCCTTGGATTCAGGGAGGTTCCCATGGACTGGAGATGTGCAAATGTGACCCCAATTCACAAAGGAGGATAAAAGGACGACACAAGTAATTGCAAACCTGTTAGTTTAACTTCTGTTCCAGGGAAATTAATGGAGACACTGTTTAAACAAGCATTTCAGGATAATCTAGACAAGACTTCAGTTATAGTTCAGACACAGCATGGTTTTGTTAAGGGGAAGTCTTGCCTGGCCAATTTGATTGGATACTATGATGCAGTCACAAAAGAACTGGATGCAAGGAATAACTTTGATATTATATACTTGGATCTTAGAAAGGCTTTTGATACTCTTGCACATGGAAGACTGCTGCACAAATTGGAGCAGTGTGGCATTGGAGGCAAATTGCTGCTATGGATAAATGGATGGTTGAGGGGGAGAAGACAGAGTGGCAATTTTGCCATTAGTCCACCACCCATAGTGGACGCATGTTATTAGTGGAGTCTCTCAGGGTTCAGTGTTGGGTCCATTATGGTTTTCTGTATTTATAAATAATATTGATGATGGTATATCAAGCTTAATGTCCAAGTTTGCAGACGATACAAAAGTTGGCAGGGTTGTTAAGGATGCTACTGACTCTATGCTGCTACAACAGGATCTGGAAAAGTTGAGCAGATGGGCTGAGAGGTGGCAAATGAAGTTTAACTTTGACAAATCTAAAGTACTACATATGGGAAACAGCAACTCCAGAGCAATGTATCAACTCTATGGTACTACACTGACAGTGGTAGAGAATGAAAAGGACCCGGGGGTAATTATGCAGGCAGATATGAAGTTCTCTGAGCAGTGAAAACTGGTTGCAAGAGTAGCTCATGGTGTCTTATCAATGATATACAGGAATTTTTCTAGCAGGGATAAGGAGGTGATTATTCCCTTGTATAAGGCAATGGTCAGGTCACACCTTGAGTACTATGTACAGGTCTGGAGGCCTCATTTCAAGAAAGATGGAGCTGCTGGAACGAGTACAGAGAAGGGCAATAAGGTTAGTGAATGGAACAAAGTGTTGCTTTTACGAAGAAAGGCTTAAGTTTTGCAAATTACAGTGTCTGGAGACTAGGCACCGGAGAGGTGATCTGATAGAGGTGTATAAAGCCTTGAATGGTTTGAGCATGCTCAGTGCTGATGGGATTCTGCCTCTTGCTCAGAATAATCACCCGAGGGTGCATAAATTCGGATTGAGGAAGGACGGATGTGGGATGGATGTCCAGAAGTTTGCCTTTGGCCGGCAGGTGGTTGGTTGGTGGAACAAACTTCCATCCCTTGTTGTGGAGGTTGATAGCCTTAATAAATTTAAGGCTCAGCTGGACAGGTATTTTGAACGAACGGAGGGGTGAAGTGGAAGTTTTTTTTTTTTTCTGGCTGATGCTGCATAAGCTTGCTTTCTTGCATCATATGCTAATGCTAAAACGCTTTTATTTTAAAATATTCTTCATTAATAATTAACATAATTACAGATACAGTATGTGTAATAATGTTGATAAAAGTATATTTAATGCAAAATTTGTTGTTGCTTACTTTCAGACAGTTTCTTAATATTAGGTACATACTTCGTGTTCATTACTTTAATACATTTTGCAGTCAATTCATTTCCAAGTTTATTCCTGTTGGAAGATTTAACAAAATTCATTGAGGAAAACAATTTTTCACATGAATATGTGGACCCGAACATTGTGAGAAGAGCGTTAGCCAGTTTCCTCATATATGTAAATTGTTCGGTAAAGAATACCGTGTGTTTAATATAATATTTTTAACTTTTAGTGTGGGATCTTCATTAGGCCTATCTGCATTACTTTCTGAAATTTTTTCTGCTACTTCGAAAATCAAGTTTTCAAATTTATTTTTCCACACTATTGCTGCTTTGGAATTCAATTAATTCCATTTCTAAGTTAGTGATACCTAGCTACATAAAATCGTTTAGCTGCATTGTATCGTACTCTGCTTATGTGGGCATAAAAAAAAAGCGAAATGTATTTTCCAAACTTTTAAATGGATTATATCTCTCATGGAAAGCTTGTTTTATTTCTTGCAAAATGGTTAAATATTTTTTAATTGCATTTTCTTGAATGTCAAGAATATTTTCAAAATCTTTAGTGTTTTTAAAATGTTTTTGTAATTGAGGAAAATATTTCATGATGCTCATTTCCAAATCTTTAGTAAAGATGTCAAGTTTTTTCATAAATATTTTGATATTTTCAAACATCATTAATGCAATTTGTCCATGTCCCTGAAGTTTTTTATTCAGTTCATTGAAATACTGAGTGATATCACATAAGAACATTAAATCATTTAGCCAATCTATATTTGAAAATTCGTCATAACTATTGTTTTTTTCATTCAAAAAGACCTTTATTTCGTCTAATAAAATGACAAACCGATTAAGAACTTGGCCGCAACTGAGCCATCGAACATTGTTGTATGTATGTCAAAATCCCAGAATATTGGCACTCAATTTCCTCTAATAATTGTGCAAATTCTTGCTTATTAAGACCTCTTGTGTTTATAAAGTTAATAACTTTAATTACAACTGGCATTACATTAGAAAATGTTTTTAAACCTTGCTTCGCACATAGAACTTGCTGGTGTATTATACAATGAAATTCTATCAGAGAATGTCTAATATTTTGCCTAAGCTGCCGAATAAAACCAATGTTTTTTTTTCCCACCATATTGGGAGCACCATCTGTTGTTACAGAAACAATTTTTTGTAGGTCAATTTCCATTTTTTTTTTAAATGCATTATCAAATTCTTTAAAAATATCAAGACCGGTACACCTTCCTTTCAATGTTATTAGTTTTATTAACTCTTCTTTCATTATATTGTCTGCATTATATCGAGCAAAAACTGCTAGTTGTGCATAACCATTTACATCAGTACTCTCATCTAAAGCAATCGAAAACATTTCTACAGACTTTAAGTCGTTATGTATTTGAGAAGAAATATTTCTTTCTAATTCTATTACTTGATCTTTATTAGTATTGCGACTTATTGGTAACTCATTTATACGTTTAATAATCAAGTCTTTTTCTTTAAAATCTGAAAACAGAGTAGCACTACATTCTAAAAATGCTTGGTTTACAAACTCTCCTTCTGAAAGAGGTTTCCCATGGTGAACAATGCAATGAGCTAATTGAAAACTAGCAGCTGTAATGTTATTTTTCAGAGTCAAAAAAGTTTTTAAAACACTTGTTTGTGAATCATTCTGTTTTTTCTTTTGTAAAAAATATTCTCTCCTTTCTTCGTCTGTTGAGAAGCTGAGATTTGAATGCAACTTTTCAAAATGTCTTTTTACATTGAATGTACGAGAGGTGACTTTTTCGTTACAAAAAACAGAGTTGTTTTATTCTTTTCAATCACACCATATTTATTAAACCATTCTGTTTGATATGGTCTGGAGCTTGTACCGTTAGTTTTCATTTTTTTAACCACTGACATAGTTCAGGGCTATCCCTGCAAAAAAAATATATATAATATATATATTTTTATAACCTACATATATATATCTGTAGGATGCAATAATTTTAGATGAACTTTTATAAACGTAGGCCCACTTAATATACTTACATCGGTTATGTAGATGAGAAAATTTGACAATAGAAAAATTAAGTTATAATCAATTTATTATTAACACTTCTAGATGCATACGTCAAGTCTGCCTCTTAGTCCAATACTGTGAGAGTGCGAGCTGATAACTTTGTACTAGCCCGATACATCTCCGTTCTTCAATGCAACGACAAATCACGCCAAGTTTATGTCACAATGTAATGAGTCACCCACACGCGTAGTTTAATACAATAGAACATTGTTTGCCAACGCGCGACGTCCACATTCCAGTTGGATTTTTGTTATTTTTTATTTATACATTTTATTTTTATTTATTTATTTTTTTATAAATCTGACATTACATATTTATATTTTATAATTGTTTAATATTTTCGATTATCTTTTCTCTGTTATAATTAAAAAAAGTAGGCCAATATTACAATAAACGCATGCGCGTGGGTTACTTACAAAGCCTTCGTGGGTCAGTATCTGACCCACGTGTCATAGGTTCGCCACCACGGCTCTAGACAGTGCAATTGACACTAAGCAAAATCCCAGCTGTAATGCAAACAGCCCACGGTTCACTCAGTTTGCCGATATCGATCAGTTGTTCATTTCACATAACTCTCCTTTTATGGTGGTCATTTATTGACTACAATTGAATGGACCTGACTACATTCCCTACTATCTGAGCACATCTAAAGTCTTGCCAGAATTTAGCACTCCTACCATATATGGTGTGTGCAACTCCCTGGAAGGAAATTGCATTCTATTATTTCCAGGCTAAAAACACCTAATCCTCCTTTTCTGTGAGGGAGTTCCATTTACTGTATTGCTTGTGAAGATTGTGGGATTCTGTTATGTTGGTGAGACTGCCAGGAGATTAGAGGAGGCTCATTTTAAGAAGGATGTAGAGCTGCTAGAATGAGTATGGAGAAGGGCAACAAGATTAGTGAATGGAACAAAGAGTTGCTCTTACGAAGAAAGGCTTAAGTTTTGCAAATTACAGTGTCTGGATCAAGGCACCTACGTGGTGATTTGATTGAGGTATATAAGGTCTTGAATGGTTTTAGCATGCTCAATGCTGATGGGATTCTTCTCCTTGCCCAGATTAATCGCCCAAGGGGACATAAATTCAAATTGAGGAAAGCAGTTGTAGAACAGATGTATGGAAATTTGCCTTTAGCCAGCTGGTGGTTGATTGCTGGAACAAACTTCCATCTGTCTTTGTAGTAGTTAATAGCTTAAATAAATTCAAGGCAGAACTAGACAAACATTTGGAGCAAATGGATGGGTAAAATGAGGTGGTTTTTTTTTTCATATGCCTCTGCTAATGCCATATGAAGCATTAGTCTGCCATAGTCATCAAACACTCTTTATAATTAGTTTGTTTTAAACTTGATTAATACAGTATATTTGAATGTAGAGGAATCTCACATTATTCATTTGCACACATCACATTATTTCAAGATTGTACTGTAATAAAGTAGTATATTATGAAGCTTGGTTTGCATGTGATTATAACTCAGGGAATACTCTATATTCTTTTTTTTTTTTATTTATCATTCAAAGTCTGAGTTTTGGTTATGAAATTGGTAAAATTCTCCTCTCATTCAGTTAAGTATAAAATTATGGTCCCCTAAAATAAGTGCACTGATGTTTAACTATTAATCGATGTTCTTTAAGTCTTATTGAGCATTATAAACTCTTCAGTGGCCTCACTATGTATTTAGCCACTCCAAAACTAATATTGTAAAGCTTCAGGTTTACACAAATGTCTCTTGGTGTGGAAGCACTAGTGTCATGGTAGTGTTTTAGAACCTTTATGATTTTTGAAGAAAAAATTATTTTCATTGCCTTGCTTTTTTTTTCTTAATTGCTGTTAGTCTGTTAAACATACACCATGACCTTTATTATTGTGTATGTATTTTAAATAAAATAAAAATCTGAATACTTAGTTTTATGTAATAATTTTGTGAAAAGAGAATATGATTCATGTAGCCTACTTAAATAGTTTGTAATATAAAAGGATTAGCCACTGCTGTTATAATGGATCTCTTATCCTGAGTATTATAGTCTTTATTCTGTAATGGATGAATGAATAACCTTTCATGAATGAATGAATTCACCAAATGCTTGTGAATTTGGGTAAGCAAGTTTTTGAATGAATTAATATTCTCTACATGGATATATGTATCCCTTGATTCAGTTTAATCAACTTCTCTCTCCGAATTACAGATAATTTCAGCTTTTGTAAGCCCTGATCAGAGAAAAATGGCTAATAGATAAGCAGTAGCGTAGCTACCCTTTTTCAGGCTCGAAGGCAAAGAACATGTTGGGGCCCCTACTTAATTAATGAAAATTGCAAAAAGAGGAGACAGCCAAAGACGCCTGGCCCCTAAAGGGCCCCAGGCCCGGAGGCATGGGTCCTTTAGGGGCCTTGCCTGTAGGCAAAAATTTGAGTTACCCTGAGAGAGAGAGAGAGAGAGAGAGAGAGAGAGAGAGAGAGAGAGAGAGAGAGAGAGAGAGAGAGAGAAGTAGAAGGAAATCACCAAGAAAGAGAAGAATGATGATATCCAGCTCATGACCCTGGGTATGCCAAGCCCATTATCACCAGATGTGAGCCCCTGGGGATATTAGTAAGTTGAAAAAGCAGAGAGCATTTAAAAATCTTTCTAATTTTCCTGTTTTGTATAAAAATGCCTGGATGGATGTTTCTGGTTTCCGAGATTGGTTTATATATTTTTTTTAAGTTTAATTAATCTTAATTATTTAATTTAATCTTAAGGTATAATTAAATTTATTTAATCTTATCTTACGTTCGATTATCCGGAAGAGGTCTGACATCAATTATTCCGGATAACTGACGCTCTACTGTATATCCACAATGTAAAACAAAAAATTGAAAGAACCGACTGATGTGACCCATTATGACTTTATTTCATTTGGAACTCTGTAGAAGTATTGTAAAGACCTTTTACTGTTAGAGCATCGATGGGAAAACATTCTTCTGAAATACCACACTGAAAAAATTTACAATAAATCCCATTCACAAATATGCTTTAAAAAAAATTAAAGAATTGATATCATTCGGGTTTTTCCATACCAGATGAAGTGCCGGGTGGGTAAAGTGCCTGCCCGGCAACCCAAAGGTCATGTGGACATGTGTTTTTGTAAAGGGTGGCACCTAGAACATCTGTTCAACTCCACCTCATATCTCTGTGAAGAACAGTATCACTACAAATGGGCCAGATATGTGTGTGTTCTGTTGTTGTGTCTGGCCACTTGGCTACCCAGAAGCATCAATCACAATGGTCACGGGTTTGAATCCCGCCTCGGGCTTGGATCAGAGTAGAAAATACAAAAACCTTGGGAGGTGCATTATGGCCACAGAAGCTGATGCGCCAACAACTAACAAAAAAAAAAAAAAAAAAGATGAAGATAATTAGAAGAAGTTCTTTAATTATTTCAAACTATTCTGTAATTTAATTGCTTAGCTCCTATATTTTCAAATGAATTTATAAGATGAAGGTTTATAGAGAGGATTATTTCACCTAAAAACCAATAGTATCGTTTTAAATTAATTACAAGCATTATGTATTTGTTACCAGTTTCTACCCATATTTCTTTTGCTATAACAGTGAAAATGAAAAGATAGATAGAAAGCTAATAAATATTACAAGAAAATGTATGAATATTTATTTTTCCCAGTATTCTTCATAAAACTGTATTTATTTATTTTTGAGCACTAATTTTATTGCCGATGGAGATTAGCCAGCACGGAACTTTAAAATGTTAGAAGAAACAGAGATTACAAATAGCACCGATACTAACATAATTAATTTCCTTCTATCACACAGTCTTGACCTCTGTGAGCTGTTATTGGTAATTATAAGTTATTACCATAACAGCCTGTTTCAGTGCTTACTGGGCTATCAGCTGATGCAGAGATTTTAAGTGAATGGAAAATGCATCCCTTTTGGTAATACAATTGAAATTAACAATAAAATTAGTAATTTTCACTTGTGGATAATGATGATAATGTCAACTCGTGGATAATGATATCATTTTTAAAGTGAGCATAAGCTCATGTCTTGTTGCTGTCACTAGAGGGATCAGAGCATTCCAAAGATAGAAAAATAGAATGAAGAGAGGCACTTATAGTAAGTTACTCCCTCAAAATATTCCCTTTCAGTCATTACACAGTTTCGCCCAGCTATAAATGCAATTTTTGAAACCTGGTCTTGAATTTTTCTGCTACCACAAAACTCATAGCTGCCTCTGTGGCTTTGAAGTATTAACCTCTTAAATATCATTTTATTTTTGGGAACTTAAAAAAATTGTGGGTCAGATGATTTGGCAGGGATGCTATAAAGCAGTCATATTCCTTTGTAAGAAGAGGAGTACTGGTAATTCTTGTATAACACAATAGTTAGGTTCCTATAAAATCTCATGTAGTGCAAAACCGTGTTATATGGGACTAAGAATCAGTACAAAAAGAGGATTGTGTTCCAAAAGTTTGGTAACAAAATTACACCCTTTTTTCTGTTCTTTTTTTTTATATAACTATTGGAAACTTAATTTTGATTAAAAATAGTGATATCCAAATACTGAGTACTTTTTCCATTTTATCAATTATTAGTACTTGGGGATGAACTATCATATTTGCTTGAATGAAAGATCCTGCAGCAATGGCAGTTCTGATTTTCTGTTCATTTTTCTTTATGGTCTGGATTGTTTCATTTAAATTAACTTTTTGAAACTTATATACCTTTCTCCTTTTATAAGACATTCCAAAAATTGTCTTTTATTCTAGAGAAATCTTTTGAGCAGTGCTTTTTTACTTTCCTTAAGCATAATTTAGGGCTGGAATTTATTTCACAACAAAGAAATTATTCCAGTATGGTTCTTTAAGGACAAAGTTTAATAATATAAATCCAGAAAACATAAACAATCAAATAAAAACCAAAATAACCTTACAAAAACCTTAAGTCACAAACTTCACGCTTCGAAGTCACAATTTTTTAAAGTCTCAAACGAGTTCAGTAGCACAGAACCTAACAAGGGGATTCTCCACAAAATAAAATATGGGGATTTCCTAATTTTTTTTTTTTTTTTTCTCCATAATGATCAGTGAGTCAACAATGGGAATTCATAAAATGAATGTAAATGTTGAAAAATTACATCCAACATAATACCAGGGTTTGCCTCTGCACGAAAGCTCAAAAATACTTAGTTATGTGAGGTTTGTCAATTCTCTAACCATGTTAAAGCGAAACCATATTATATAAGTAATGTGTTGTGCGAGGATTGCCGCAATTTATCAAATGTGTTAAAGCGAAACCATGTTGTAGAAGTGCGGGGTTATCGGGGGTTGCCTGTAATGCACTGGGGCATTGTTGTTTAATGATGTTCATTAACTCAGCATTTAATGAACGCATTGTTTCAAATTTCCACTTGTAATTTGTTCTAAAGCTAAAGTTAATCTAATGGTAAAACAAATTTCATGGTATTGTTGCTATATAATCTTCACTTCACTTGTAGTTGTGGTATTTGCTTTATAAATAATTGACTACTGCTTCATTTGTGGGTTGTAAAGAAAATACCAGATTTCATCCATAGTATGCAAACAATGAGATTGTCATAAGTTGCTACAATGAAGTCTCCTGAAATGACCTTGCAGTAAGAATTTCCAGTACCTTGTGTTGCATCAACAGATCATCATATAAGATGTTGTGAGCTTGTATTAAACATTTAAAGCCTCAGCAACTTCATTTGGCTGTTTGACACCAATTTCCACAAATAAGGTATCCAGCTTCTAATGTCAGTTTTTGCCATCTAGGCCCTCTGAAAGAGCCTGTCTGATAAGATGGTATGCTTGTATCACCTCATATTCAGGGTTTTTTTTTTTTTTTTGTTTAATGAAAATTACAAACACAAAGGGTATTAGAACCCATAATACTTAGTACCATGCAGGTTGAAGGCTGAGAAGATAGAAGATACTTGTTGCCATTGGACTTTTTAATGGCAACAATTTCTGTAGATTGTAATTTTGCAGGAAATTTCTGTAGATTTAGTTTTGCAGAAAATACATGGGAAGGAAGGTTGTTGCAGAAAACAGAAGCAGAAGGATTAAGTGAGGAACGTTTGGTCATGTGAGTTTGGAGTTGGACATCAAATAGTTTGACTGGTTGCAACAAGTGTTTGGGAGAGAGTGGAGGAATTGTAGATACCATTTCAGAAGAACAGTATCCATGGAAGTATCTATATCATCTTATCTGTGTTTCTGTTCTAGTCTCGAGTGGATTTGCATGAGAATCTTCCCCCAAGACTTGTCCAAATCCACCTAGTATTATTGTCAAACATGTACTCTGTATAAAGGCCCGAATATTATATTCAGGCCACCTCACCACCAGGAAGCAGTCACACCTGGTCAGCTGGTGCCCATCCTAGGCACGTTTTCCAACCTTGGTCTATGAAAGCTCATTGTGTGAATTGGCACTAATCCTGCACCCACCTGAGGTAGTGCTATACAGGTGCCAGCAGCCTGCACCCAAGCTGCCCAAATCTGAGTGCCTGCAATAAAATAAAATAAATAAAAAAATAAGTAAAATTTTTTAAAAAAATTAATTAAAATAAAATAATTTTAAAAAATTAAATTTCTTCCCACATAGCCAGCCAGGGGAGGAAAAAAAAAAACAAAAAAAAACACAACAATCTGCCATTCCGTTTATGGAAAAACACATTGCAATCCTGTACCCACATGAGGTAGTGCTACACAGGTGGGCAACAGCATCCTGCACCCAGGCTGCCCAAACCTGAGTGCCAGCAAAAAGAATAATAAATAAAATAATAATATATAAATAATTTAAAAAATAATAAAAATAATTTCAAAAAATTTAATTCAATTTCTCCCCACATAGCCAAAGTAAGCTGGGGGGGAACATGATTCCATTTATGGAAAAACACATTGCAGTCCCACACCAAGTAGTCAATACTAATTATCCTGGTACCTGCATCCAGCATTCTAGTAACTTGCTAATCACCAGCCAAAAAAATAATAAATATAAATAAAAAATCCTCCCCCTCCACAGGGCCAAATTAAGCCAGCGGGGAGGGTGTACAGCATTTATGAACTATAAGCAACAGAAAAGAGAGCTTGTCTCTTCTTAAAAACTAATCTTGCAAAATTTTGAAAGGCCTGAAAGACAACTTTATTATCTAAACATACGTAATACGTACTCCTGTCCTCTGACAAGGTGTGGCACAACAAGCATTAACAATCACATAAATTTGTGATCCCACGATTCTAGCAATGTACACGTACAATTAGGATGAGTTTCTAACCAAAAATAAAATAACTTTTGGTTCAAAGATCCATGCCTCGTAATTAAATGTTTCCATATTTGGATAAAACCATTTCTTAACTTTGATATTGTGATTAAACCGCACATTGGGAATAAATAATTTGGTAACTTCCATTAAACTCTACTCCCAATGATATTGCCACATCTTTATTAATCTACATCTAATCACTTCCTTTTCTTTTTTAACATCATACAAATAACATTAGCTTGTTCTTCCCCTTTTCCTCAATAAATAACAAAATGCTCCATAAATAGCATATAAATCTAAAGGCAATACCCCTCCAATTACCTGTAAAGCATTTTTTGAAACAGTCTTGCATGCTGTTATAAAAGCCAACATTATTACCCTCTGTAGGGATAACTTTTGTCTATTTGTATTTATAAGCTTAAACCATACAGATGGCATATGCTATGACTGAGAGAAATACCGCCTTATAATATAAACTTAACACTCTTTTCCCAAGTCCCCAATCAGTTTTTGTTACTCTAATAATTGCTGATGTAAATTTTTTGATCTTATTACTTATATAATCAAGATGTGGGAAAAATTACAATTTGTCATCTAGTAAATTCCTAAATATTTAACTTGAGATCTCAAAGATATTTGCTTTCCATTAATTATTAATTTCAGTGGCCTTCCATAATCTAACTTGCCTTTCAGCAACATCATTACTATCTGAGATCTTAAGTTTATTTACACCGCCCACATACTCAGATCTTTTACTACAACTCCCATCGTCTGCTCTAATATTAACCTGGATTTACCCTCAGTACATATTACTAAATCATCTGCATACACAACCAACTTACAATGCGGAATTTCTTTCTCCAGCCACTGATTTAACACCAAATTCCAAAACACCGGACCAAGCACTGATCCTTGCAGAAACTTCCTCTATTAATAGCCCCACCAAATTTCAAATGTTGTGAATATACTTGAACCCTCCTACCACTTAAGTAACTTCTTAATGTTTGATACAATAGTTGAGGTCAATTTATGTTTCTTAATGAGCATAAAATGCTGTCATACCACACTTTGTCAAACGCACCTTCAAAATTTACAAATAATGCCAAAGCATATTTACTTTTTGATTGTGAACTATAACTCACTAATGTATTTATAGCATCTTTGATTGAAATACCTTTTCTAAATCCAAACTGACCTAAAAACTCCATTTCAGACTTAATAAGCACATGTTCTAATCTTAAAAGTAACAACTTCTCAAAAGTTTTTGCCAACAGTGAAATAAGTCTGTATCCTCTAGGACCTAAAGAATACTTAAATTTATTCCAGTTAATTCTTTTATATCCAGATCTTACATGATCAAATGCCAAATTACTATCTAAATGGAGATCAGTCAGCAATACATGAAATATGGCCCTGTGGACACCATTGATGCCACTAAGCACCACATCCAGTGACAAACCTCCTGCTAAGTTACTGATTTGCAATGATAACATCAATATTGGAACTTCCATGTAAGTTATGAAATGTGGAGGTTTCCCCTCCACATTGAGAACACTTAAATTATGGTTTAGAATAAATTCTTCCAGTATCCTACCTCTGTGGTGAACTGTGCCACAGTTTTGACTTGGCATTTGCATCAACAGCAACCAAAAGGTTTCTACTACCCACAATTTCTATAATTGATTCCAAACACTGCAATGTATTCTCAATATCATGGAAGGGGGGGGGGAACAGTAAATTGAAGCTAGATAGAATGATATCAGTGGAGTTGATGTGTGTATACACAGATAACATTCTGTGTACCAAAAATAACAGTAATGCTCTTATTAAAAATAACAATTGCTAATTTAGGTTTATCGTTATCTATATACACTGCCCTTGCTGTGTAATAGGAAGATCAGTTGCCTTGTATACCCCTCCAAAGCAACCAACATATGGCTCTTTGAAACACTGTCTAAATTCACCTCATAAGCCATAACCCTTGCCTCATCCATTACTGACTTACTCCTTTGTGAATTTAATTGCATAATATTTATATAATCATCCTCATTATGATATTTAGACTCCATAATACTCAAATAAAAACTCACTATCCATTATTAACTTTCGTACTTGCTATTTCCAAAGCTCTAATATACTCTGGACAATTATTGGCCTGGCCTGAACTGAATGATCACAACTTTTACCTTTCCTTTTACAATTGACACACATAGGACTCTTATCTTTATTAAAACAGTCAGCAAACACATGCCCTCCTTGGGCACAGTGTCCACATGAAATTGTTTTATGGGAACAATAATTTATAGTGTGTCCAAAACTTATAAGCATTTAATAGATTTAGTTATTACCAAGAATTTTCTAAATTTATGTGATGAATAACCAATAAATAACCTATCCCCCTTAAAAATACTCTTATACATCTGAGGATCAACCCCTTATCCAATTTATCAACTTGCTTTTATTACCAGTTTTAAACCTAAATGATAATCCCTCCTCAGTATGTCCATAACCTCTCAGGTTCTTACATTACAGGTCATTTACAATTTCTTCCTGTGTCATCTCCTTTGGTACATCATAAATTAATAAATTTGGATTAGTCAATTTAATTCTATCTTGTTAATCCCCTTCTCAGTCAATGCTTCTGACTCAGTTATCTTACTTAAATCCTCCCTGTTATCTGTTTCAGTCAATAAACCTTTATTCCTAATTGTTCTTAAATTCCTTATCTTTACTTCCTTTAAATGCTGTTTTAGAGTTGTAATCACAGTATCCATTATATCCTGACTTGTTGCAAATTTAGTATCATCCTGAGTTCTCAATATAACAATGTTATTTTGATGTGGTTTCTTACTTTTCAAACCCCTTTCTTCAATTTGAGAGTCTCTTAATACCTTAGTATAACCCTCATGTTGAGTCAAGACCTGTGAACCTTGATGTTTCACCATATCTACATAACGTTTGATGCTGTTGATTATTATTATTAGCCAGGTGCAAGGAAGCCCAAGGCTTATGCTACACCAGCCAAAAAAAAAAAAAAAAAAAAAAAAAAATTCCCCGACTTACCCTGAGAGAGAGAGAGAGAGAGAGAGAGAGAGTCAGAAGTAGAAAGGAATCGCTAAGAAAGAGCAGAATGATGATATCCAGCTCGGGACCCTGGGTTTGCCAAGCCCATACTCACCAGATGTGAGCCCCTGGGGTTAATATGCCTGTGAGCAATTCTTATGGTCCTGTAAGATAGAGACAGGCTCCTTGATTCTTATATTCATCCCTTTTTCAGAAGCAAGTGGTCTTTTAATAGACAGTAATACACATTCGCACAGAGCTCTCTTCAGAAGGAGAGTAAGTCTGCATGAAATGGCCAGCCAGACCGCAATCCAATAGATTACGTCTTGGATGGCCATAGGCAGGAGGTTTGCCAGTCACAAGTTCCATTTCAGAAACCTCAGCACACATATGTCAACCCTCATACAAGTATATGAACTGATGCTTCCAGCAAAAAATGAACAATAATAAATAGCAATAATTAACACTCATGCAAGAATGTGAACTGACGTCCACCAATAATTAATCTCAATCTCAGCATGAGAAAACAATGTCATGCTTATATTGCTACCTATAGAGATCACACACACCTTATTAGGATATGTTTGCATGGATTATCAATGCACTGATTTTGGCCATTCATGAATTCATTTGCATAACTCTGAAATGCCAGATCAAGAAATGTCAACTTAGTACATCATTAATACACTTTGAAATGAATGCCATTCTAACATTTTGTTATAATCTAATAAAGGACTTTTGATTTAAGTTTTTTTGCATGTGTTAAGCACCAAATAACTAAGGCTACTAATTTTGCTATGTCCATTATACCATTCATGGGCCCTCCAACTTTTGAAACTGGAGGGGTGTCCTTTGTTTGTGGAGCTTAGAGCCACCACACATGCTCAAACCAAGAGTCAAGATTGCAATTAGCAGAGTCATGCCAGTAGCCTGTACACACACTCAAGCAATTAAATGATCTTGTTGGTCAGTCAAGAATGTTCAACCCCATCAGAGGAAGCTCGTACACCCATTGTACACCCTTATGTATATTTGAGTGCATGATGAGTACCCAAATATGCATAAAAAAACACATTCGTGAAAAAACCACATCAGCAGCAGGTACTCATATATATGATATACTGATTTATTGGTTTTTTTTTTTTTTGTTTTTTTTTTCTCTCTACCTTCCAACAATTTCAGAATTCAGCAACAGTTGACTTCTTCAGATTGACAGAATTGATCCCTGAAGTGTGGGTTGTGAAAGCGATTACCGAAGTTGGGGGGGAACCACTGACCATAATTTCCATCAGATTTCATTACTTTTTGAGGAATAGTAATAAAATCTGAATGCAAGTTGGGGGGGGATCAAGGAATAAAATTTTCCATCATTAATATTCATTCAAGCCAGAACAACTTCAACGAAAGTGCCCATATGCATCTTTGAGTAGTACTATAATGTTTCTGTGCTGACAGCTGGGTGCCACAAATGTTGTTAGCTTGATATTCAGGTGTGGCCCACTTTTAGGCTCAAACTTGGCATCATGTTTGTAATTAAAACCTTTGTTTTGTACCAGTTTAGGGTGCACACAGACTGAAACAATGAAGTGACTTTGTCAGTCAAGAACGTTCAACCCTGTCAGAGGATGCCCAACACAACCCATTGTTCACTTCAATACATATATGACCACATCGGTAGCAAATACCATTAACATCCAGACACCTGCATATCTACAAACAAAACTTCTATTTAAAGAAAACCAACAATGTACACTGAAACCCCTAGCCTTCATGACAGCCTCCATGGAACACACTCCACTAGCTTTTTTTTTTTTTTATGTAAATGTCCTCTGATATTTTTAGACATTTGGCTTTCAAAGCAGCAACCAGCTGAACTCTCCTTTTCAAACAGTCTTTCCCCACATGCACCCAGTGACCCAATTCATCACGAGGCCCTCTATAGGATTGAGGTCAAGGCACTGAGCTGATCAGTCCAACATTTCCATGCTTATACTCATACAGGTATGGACTTTCCCAATGTGCTGCCACACACATTTAATGCATTATTGTCCAGCACATCCTGAGAAAAATTATACTTAGGTTTTTACTAGTCTTTAAATTTTGAAATTTTACAGATATTGCCCCCCCGGACCATTATCTCTTTACTATTTTTTTTGTGCATGAATAAAATAACAGAATAAATGTCTTAAACTTTATTTCAAGGATCTATAATAAATAAATAAACATTTTATACTCCACGAAAATAGGCAAAACAACTTAAAACTCTTCATTTGTATTTGAACACACAAAAAAAAAAGCCTTTTATACTCAACAAAATACTAAGTGGATGTTAGAAACGTAAACTAGTTATATATTTAAACACTTTTTTTTTTTTTCAAAGAAGATCTATGACTTCTTTGGAATTAATGATTACATCATAGTATATATTAAAAAGAACTAATCCCTCCAGCCTTTCCTCCCCAATACGGTTTCTAAAATAACTTTTTAAATGATTTAAGTTTGAATTAGATCTTTCAACTGTCGCAGTGGATACCTGTGAAGTGGCAGATATTTTTTCAGTAACTGATATATATACAGTAAACCCCCGCTATTTGCGGGGGTTACGTTCCTGAGAAATGTCGCGAATATCGAAAACGCGAATACTGAGTTATGGCTCCCATAGTAATAAAGGAGTTCCGTTCCAAAGTATGAAATATATAAGAAAAACTAGTCTGAAATTTTGTCTATGTATGTATTATATGTACCTTCATAATACGACTATGTACATAGACAGTACATAGTGAAATGCAAGCATATGACATCGAAATGAAAATAAGAAACAATTTAATATTAAATGTAATATTTATTAGAAATTTCAAACAAATCTTTCAAACCAGCGCCTTTGCTAGCGAAAAGATTTATCCCGCCAGTGCTATCACCAGTTTCGCTAAAGTGTTGATAAAGGAGTTTTGCCTTTTCACGAATGGTGAGTGAACTTAACGGAATTTTATTTTGAGTTGGGTCTTCTATCCACAGATTTAAAGCTTTTTCCATTTTTTCTAATTGAACATCACGAGTTACAGAGCAAATTTTTGAAGCAATTAGCGCGTTTTCACAGACACTACGGCAGATTTTTCTTCCGATTTCTTGATTGATCATACCGTTGACTCATTGATTTTATAATGTTTTGCCACTGAGGAGACACTTTCACCATTAGAAATTTTATCTAATAACTCAATTTTATTCGCTAATGTCATCACCTTCTTTGATCTTTTCACATTTCCCTTGTTATTCGTAGCCATATTTTTGTACGGGTTAGAAAGAACTTGTCCACAATAAAGTCACTTTCTTCCATTAACACATTAGAAAAAAGTCTGTTTTACACTGCAAAACGGTAGATTTATCACTTTTGTAAGTATATCAATTTATAAATTGATAAATTTATTCAATTTATAAGCATATACAGTAAATTAAAAGCAAACGACGAAACCTTCCATGAAAAGAGCATAACACATACTGAACAAGGATTAATGATTGGACCTATCCAGGATGGGATCTATCCAGTTATATTAAAGGAGGCAGCAAAGGAAGTAAGCAAACCCTTAGCCATAATTATGAGAGCTTCCTTGGACTCAGGGGAGGTACCCATAGACTGGAAATGTGCAAATGTGACCCCAATTCACAAAGGAGGATCAAAGGCTGACACAAGTAATTATAGACCTGTGAGCTTAACTTCTGTTCCAGGAAAATTAATGGAGGCACTGGTTAAAGAAGCACTGCAGGATCATTTAGACAAGACTTCAGTTATAGCTCAGACACAGCATGGTTTTGTTAAGGGGAAGTCTTGCCTGACCAACTGGATTGGATACTATGATGCAGTCACAAAAGAACTGGATGCAGGGAATAACTTTGATATTATATACTTGGATCTTAGAAAGGCTTTTGATACTGTTGCACATGGAAGACTGCTACACAAATTGGAGCAGTGTGACATTGGAGGCAAATTGCTGCTATGGATAAAGGGGTGGTTGAGGGGGAGAAGACAGTGGTAATCAATGGACACTGCTCATCGTGGACTAATGTTATTAGTGGAGTCCCTCAGGGCTCAGTGTTGGGTCCATTATTGTTTTCTGTATTTATAAATGATATTGATGATGGTATATCAAGCTTAATGTCCAAGTTTGCAGATGATACAAAAGTTGGCAGGGTTGTCAAGGACACTACTGACACTATGCTGCTGTAACAGGATCTGGAAAGGTTGAGCAGATGGGCTGAGAGGTGGCAAATGAAGTTTAATATTGACAAATGTAAAGTACTACACATGGGAAACAGCAACCCCAGAGCAACGTATCAACTCTGTGGTACTACACTGACAGTGGTAGAGAATGAAATGGACTTGGGGGTGATTGTGCAGGCAGATATGAAGTTCTCTGAGCAGTGCAGACGGGCTGCAAGAGTAGCTCATGGAGTGTTGTCAATGATATACAGGAATTTTTCCAGCAGGGATAAGGAGGTGATTATTCCATTGTATAAGGCAATGGTCAGGCCACACCTAGAGTACTGTATACAGGTCTGGAGGCCTCATTTCAAGAAGGATGTAGAGCTGCTGGAACGAGTACAGAGAAGGGCAACAGGATTAGTGAATGGAACAAAGGGGTGCTCTTACGAAGAAAGGCTTAAGTTTTGCAAATTACAGTGTCTGGAGACTAGGCACCAGCGAGGTGATCTGATAGAGGTGTATAAAGCCTTGAATGGTTTAAGCATGCTCAATGCTGATGGGATTCTTCCTCTGGCTCAGAAAAATCACCTCAGAGGGCATAAATTCAAATTGAGGAAAGACAGATGTAGGATAGACGTGCGGAAATTTGCCTTTAGCCAGCGGGTGGTTGGTTGGTGGAACAGACTGCCATCCCTTGTGGTGGAGGTTGATAGCCTAAATAAGTTTAAGGCTCAGCTGGACAGGTATTTTGAACGAACAGAGGGGTGAAGTGGAAGTGGGTTTTTTTTTTTTTTTTTGGCTGATGCTGCATAAGCTTGCTTTCTTGCATCGAATGCCTCTACTAATGCTAATGCTAATTAGCGAGAAACATCCACGCTCGCGATTTTGTCACCCCCTCCCCCACCCACTGAGCGCCGTTTTGATCGGGAAAGATAATTTTAGCCACGCCCATGTTTTTTTTATGGCGGAAAATATTCACGGCGCTTTAAAGTTCACATTTTTTAGGTTTCATTTTATATTAAATCGGCGATCGCGAAACCGCGAATAGCGGGGGTTTACTGTATTTGGATGTATATCTTTATTACATCTTGCTAAAGGATTCTATGGCAGTCACAGTATTTCGTAGTTTTCAGCTCGTTCCTTCTGCCAAAGGTTATATTCAGAAATTAACATATTTTCATTAACAAGGTCATTTGCGTAAAACGAAAATAGTTTTCTTAAATTTTGAATATAGATATCTTCAATAACATTACGTTTTGGAAGGAGACACATAAAAGGCTTTGGGGACGAGAGTAGTCATGTGCAGGCCAAGTTTTTACCGCTCGTGGAAATAGAGAAGTTTTTTTTCTATTTTATTAGCTTATATTGACATATTAACTTATTTTCAAGAGTAGCTTTATATTCCTAGTTACGATACTTAGTTTAAAGTTTAACTTAGATAGAGATTTTGTAGGTTATTATTTAGTATCGGTAAAGGTATCCAATCCACGTGTTAAAAGTTTTGCAGTTCCGCTGAACGCCAAGTTTTTTAGCCATATTTAGCCGCTTTATTGACCAATTGTTATAATAAATTATTTTCTATAAGTAGCTTATAGACCCAGTCAAGATCCCTGGTTTATTCTGAATTGAGACAGCGAGATTTTAGAAGTTAATTTAATACTTAAGTGTCCGTAGATTTACCGTTCATAGCTTGCCGCCATTGTTATACGCTACGTTATATACCGAACTAGATAGCATTAGCTTAGTATTGTATAGTGTATTATATAATATCAATTAATCAGTAAAATCTATTAATCTTGTTAAACTTCATTGTCAATTAAATTGTACCTTTTTAACTAAATATATAAAAAGACTTAGATTTTACAAACGTAACATAATTAATTAATACATAACTTGTTAGGGAAGTTATATAAACGGAACTCGTAGATAATACTCGATACTGAAAAATTTATACAGATATATGTATAGTATTATAAATGTGTTGGGATACAAGTTTAGGGTTAGAATTTTGTACTAAAATTGAAATTAAATCGAAATCATGACTCAGACCAGAGCAGCAAAGCAAAAGAATCAAGCTAATGGGAATGCTGTGGCCCAAGGGAGAACTGAGGGGGGGGGGGGGGGGGCAGTTGACCTCTCAATCACAGCCTTTTAAAATGCAGTGCTTGCTTGATGTTTGTGGATCAATCGGGTACGGGACATGATATTGCCATGGGGGATGTCTTTGTGTGTGCGCGATGTCAGGAGTGTAAGGAAATCAGGTGAAAACAGCGTTGTTATGGGCCTATATTGAGAGCTTGAAGGACAGAGTGGATGCCCTCGAAGGATCTAAATTGAGGGGCCCATCAAGCTCTCAGCTGCCCACATCAATGCCAGAGCTTGCACTTGATCATCACGCAACACAGCGGCAACCCCCAAGGCAGAATGCGCTGGTCTCACAGGAACTAGTAGTTGTTGGTGACTCTTGTCAGGGAAACGGGAAAGACGGAATGTAAAAAGGATAGGTAGAACAGGACTAGGATATGTTTGCCAGGGGGCAAAGGTTAGCATTAGTAGAGGCATATGATGCAAGAAAGCAAGCTTATTCAGCATCAGCCAAAAAAAAAAAAAAAAAAAAAAAAAAACCACACACACCACTCCCATTTCACCCCTCCGTTCGTTCGAAATACCTGTCCAGTTCAGCTTTAAATTTGTTTAGGCTATCAACTTCAACAACAAGTGATGGAAGTCGGTTCCACCAACCAACCACCCGCTGGCCAAAGGCAAATTTCCGCATATCTATCCGACATCCGTCCTTCCTCAATTTGAATTTATGCCCTCTGAGGCGATTATTCTGAGCAAGATGAAGAATCCCATTGGCATTGAGCATGCTCAAACCATTCAAAGCCTCTATCAGATAACCTCGCCGGTGCCTAGTCTCCAGACTCTATAATTTGCAAAACTTAAGCCTTTCTTCGTAAGAGCATGCCTTTGTTCCATTCACTAATCTTGTTGCCCTTCTCTGTACCCATTCCAGCAGCTCTACATCCTTCTTGAAATGAGGCCACCAGACCTGTATACAGTACTCAAGATGTGGCCTAACCATTGCATTATACAAGGGAGTAATCACCTCCTTATCCCTGCTAGAAAAATTCCTGTATATCATTGACAAGACACCATGAGCTACTCTTGCAGCTCGTCTGCACTGCTCAGAGAACTTCATATCTGCCTGCACAATTACCCCCAGGTCCTTTTCATTCTCCACCACTGTAGTACCGCAGAGTTGATATGTTGCTCTGGGGTTACTGTTTCCCATATGTAGTACTTTACATTTGTCAATGTTAAACTTCATTTGCCACCTCTCAGCCCATCTGTTCAACCTTTCCAGATCCTGTTGCAGCAGCATAGCGTCAGTAGTGTCCTTAACAACCCTGCCAACCTTTGTATCATCTGCAAACTTGGACATTAAACTTGATATCCCATCATCAATATCATTCATAAACACCGAAAACAACAACGGACGCAACACTGAACCCTGAGGAACTCCACTAATGACATTAGTCCACGTTGAGCAGTGTCCATTGATTACCACTCTCTGTCTTCTGCCACTCAACCATCCCCTTATCCATAGCAGCAATTTGCCTCCAATGCCACACTGCTCCAATTTGTGCAGCAGTCTTCCATGTGCAACAGTATCAAAAGCCTTTCTAAGATCCAAATATATAATATCAAAGTTATTCCCTGCATCCAGTTCTTTTGTGACTACATCATAGTATCCAATCAAATTGGTCAGGCAAGACCTGCCCTTAACAAAACCATGCTGCGTCTGAGCTATAACTGAATTCTTGTCTAGATGATGCTGCAGTGCTTCTTTAACCAGTGCCTCCATTAATTTACCTGGAACAGAAGTTAAACTAACAGGTCTATAATTACTTGTGTCAGCCTTTGATCCTCCTTTGTGAATTGGGGTTACATTTGCACATCTCCAGTCTATGGGTACCTCCCCTGAGTCCAAAGAAGCTCTCATAATTATGGCTAGGGGTTTGCTTACTTCCTTTGCTGCCTCCTTTAATATAACTGGATAGATCCCATCCACCCCAGGTGCCTTTTTTATGTTTATCCTCAACAATCTCTCCTCCACTTTCCTCTCAGTTATTACAAAATCATCCAGCTCACTGCCAATGTTTACTTTACCTACGTCATTCTCCTTCCCAGACAAAATTCTGCCCAGACACAATAGGAGGAAATATATGATGAGAGCCTTTTCGATCCCACTTCAGCCTCTTCGTGCTGAAGTGGGATTTACTCAAAGAGTTAATTACCATCAGGGGTAAAGGAAAGGGTTTTTGTTTTCATAAAGGCGACTACGATGGTCTGAGACAGTATTTAAATTCTATACAGTGGGACCAACTGATGATGTTACCAACAGCAAATTCAAAATGGGAAGCATTCAAAGAATTTATCTTGGAAGCTACTAGGCTTTACATACCAACTAAGAAATATTGTTCAAGATTTAGACCTAAATGGATGTCAGATAAACTAACGAGACATATGGCAGAGAAGAAAAATGCATGGGATACATATAAATTAACAAGACTTTCCCTTAACAAAACCATGCTGTGTTCAAAATATAACTGAAGTCTTGTAGAGATGATGCTGCAGTACTTCTTTAAACAGTGCCTCCATTAATTTTCCTGGACAGAAGTCAAAGGCTGACACAAATAATTATAGACCTGTGAGTTTAACTTCTGTTCCAGGAAAATTAATGGAGGCACTGTTTAAAGAAGTACTGCAGCATCATCTCGACAAGACTTCAGTTATATTTTGAACACAGCATGGTTTTGTTAAGGGAAAGTCTTGCCTGACCAATTTGATTGGATACTATGATGCAGTCACAAAAGAACTGGATTCATGGAATAACTTTCATATTATATATTTGGATCTTAGAAATGCTTTTGATACTGTTGCACATGAAAGACTGCTTCACAAATTGGAGCAGTGTGCCATTGGAGGCAAATTGCTGCTTTGGATAAAGGGATGCAGTGTGCCATTGGAGGCAAATTGCTGCTTTGGATAAAGGGATGGTTGAGTGGGAGAAGACAGAGAGTGGTAATCAATGGACACTGCTCATCGTAGACTAATGTTATTAGTGAAGTCCCTCAGGGTTCAGTGTTGCGTCCATTGGTGTTTTCTTTATTTATAAATGATATTGATGATGGCATATTAAGGTTAATGTCCAAGTTTGGAGACGATACAAAGGTTGGCAGGGTTGTTAAGGACATTACTGACAGTGTGCTGCTGCAACATTATCTGGAAAGGTTGAGCAGATGGGCTGAGAGGTAGCAAATGAAGTTTAACATTGACAAATGTAAAGTACTATACATGGGAAACAGCAACCCCAGAGCAACGTATCAAATCTGTGGTACCCTGACAGTGGTAGAGAATGAAAAGGACCTGGGGGTATTTGTTCAGGCAGATATGAAGTGTTCTGAACAGTGCAGATGGGCTGCAATAGTAGCTCATTGTGTCTTGTCAATGATATACAGAAATCTTTCTAGCAGGGATAAGGAGGTGATTATTCCCTTGCATAAGGCAATGGTCAGGCCACACCTTGAGTACTGTTTACAGGTCTCGAGGCCTCATTTCAAGGAGCGAGTACAGAAGGGTAACAAGATTAGTGAAGGAAACAAAGGGTTGCTCTTACGAAGAAAGGCTTAATTTTTGTAAATTACAGTGTCTGGAGATTAAGCACCAGCGAGGTGATCTTATATAGGTGTATAAAGCTTTCAGTGGTTTGAGCATGCTCAATGCTGATGGGATTCTTCCTCTTGCTCAGAATAATCACCTGAGAGGACATAAATTCAAATTGAGGAAAAACAGATTAGGATAGATGTGCGTAAATTTGCCTTTTACCAGCGGCTAGTTGGTTGGTGGAACAGACTTCCCACCACCCAGACCACACCGTTTTGAAATATGGTATGGGATAAAGTTCTCTGTTATCCTCATGCTATCCCTATTAGACTTAGAAAAGAGATAAAGATGTAGGAAGGTGATAGTAGGAGAGGTAGAGGAAGGAAATGCCGTAGAAGGAAGAAGGGGACAGTTGCTCCTTCAACTCGCACTCAAAACTCATATTCCTCGAATAGGCAACGCTTACCCAGTAGAGAAGATTGTTGTTACCTATTCGAGGAAACTCAGTGGCCATCAGGTCCCTCCAGACGGCACCGTTTTTGAAAATAGTATTGGATAAAGATGTCTGCTATCCTCAATATCTCTATTAGACTGAGCAAAGAAAAAAGAGGTAGGAAAGTGACAGTAAGAGAAGGAGAGGAAAAGATGCCCTAGAAGAATGAAAGGGATTTTTAGTTGTGGTTCACCTGAACTCAAAACTCTATGCCCCGAATGGGCAATGCGTCCCCCCTGATGGGGACTATTATTACCAAATCAGAGTCCTACAAGGATGGTTAAATTGATCCCCTGTGCCGTGTCTGGCTATTTGGCCTATATCAATGGGTAGGTAGGCTTGCTGGTTATCCCAGACGTTTTCCAGTTTCCAGATATTTATATGGAATTTAACTTCAAGAACCCTATATGGATCCTGCTTTGGGACTACCTAGCGGCTTGTATGGCTGAAAAAAAAAACCCTGTAATGAGCAGACAGGGACAGACACCATTATCTGCTCATATCTTTACACCTCATCCCGATTCGGCTTACTCTCCCACTGACACACTACGAGGGAGGCCCAGTCCATGTGACCACCTTGGCGGCCGCCTGGAGTTGGCTTGCCCTACATGGGTTCTAGGGTCATCCCTTCTTCCACACTCCTGTTACTTCATGCAGCCTTCAAAGCTCAGCTGCCGTTCATCTGGGAGAGAGACCAAATGCCTGCAGCTGACTTGGTCCCTTTCCTCTAATAACTAAACTAATCTGTTTGGTACATACACTTCCCTAGCCTAGACTGATCATTACCATCTAAGCTGCACATATATGTTGTCATCTATTAGCCGACATAAAGGTGTGGGGAAACACCATAATTGTAAGAATCTTTGCTTACCAAGTTGTAGTAATTCTAATAGCAAAAATCTTATTGCACCATGCATCATTCGAAGGGTGCATTTTGACACCTCCTCTGCAGAGCCTTCTTCTTTTCTTTTCCTGATTTTCCAAGCCTGATATTTACCTTCATTTAAAAGGTATATCAGGATGCGCGTCGCTCTGGAAATCGGGGCCGGGAACTGTAAGAATAGTACTTGTTCCCTGGTCAAGCGTGGTATTCCCATTGTTTTGTGTACATTTGTTTTCTGTTATCCAGATGCACTGAATAACTGGATAAGAGAAGAATGCATGTTCCACTGTTTCACACGCCTTACAGTAAAAACACTCAACATTCATGTGCCCTCGAAATTTGGCTTTGTTCTTCTCCACTGGCAGGTGTCCGTGTATTATTCTCTATGCCAGGTCTTTCCGTGACTCATAAGCTATATGATGGTGTAGGTTGCCCAACATCTGAGTCACGTCCAGTCTCAGCCAACTGCATGGCACCGGTACTGGCGGTGTATTCATGTCGGATAACTTCCAGTATATTTCCGAAATCTTAAGCTTGGTTCCCATGTGTAAACCCCCTGCAGATAACTCTTGTAAGTGCTTGATTACCAATTTGTAAAAGGGTGTTATTATTTCTACTGTTGGATCAGTGTGCTCCTCTCCTAGTCGTTCAGTAAACTTTCCCATATTGTACTTTACTAAAGCAGCCGCTGCATGGGCTCCCCGTAGGGCAGTCCAAATGTTCTATAACACATATGCCCACCTTAACCACTTTAACCGTGTTATTGCATAACCCCCTCACACTTCCTGCAATATAGCCTCTGCTGCGTTACTTCTTGCTGTCTGCTGTTCCAGAAAAACTTAGTCTTCGAGTTAACTTTTTCTGCACGCAGTAATTAAATGATGTAGTTGACAGTATTCATCAGCATCGGTATCAGAATCGTCCACATAATACACACCCTTCCGGAGAAAGATAGCATCACCAGATTCCATTCTGACAGAGCGTCCTCCCAAGAATCTAGTAATTGCCGGGACGATACTACCGGATATTTCACAAAAGGAACCCCTAGGATGGTTATAGGTGCTGTCGAGACTATGAGGCCTGCTGGCAATTGTACTGGAGCCTCAGTTCCCCACTGTTGACATTTGGTCTTGCTTTTGTTTAGACATAGGCCACTGGATAAGCTGAAATGACTAAAGGTTTACAGCGCTCTTTGTAGAGAACTGCTATCCGCCAAAGTTAGGATCACGTCATCCGCATGTGCTACATATTTGCAATCAGAGTGTGGGCCAGGAAGAAGAACCCCGCTGATGTTTTTAGAAATAGCTTAATATGTTTTTAGAAATAATATGTTTTTAGAAATAGCCTTAATATGGGTTTTAATGCCAACGAAAATAGTGCAGGGCTTAGTGGGCACCCCTGTCTAACTCCCCGTTCCTGTTTTATTTTCTCCGAGCTGTAGCCATTAATCAAAAGAATGGTTTGTGCCCCTTTGTACAGACTTATAATGGCTGTTCTTAGCAAAGAAGCCATTCGGACTATATGCAACAGATTTTTAAGGTACTCATGGGAAAGCTTATCAAAGGCCTTTGCCAAATCCAGTACAGCCACCACTACACTGTATTGTTTCTGCTTACAGTATCCTTACAAATCTTTTAGAAATGACAGATTTGCCATCATAGATCTTGTTGGAATTGCATATGTTTGATTGGGACCTATGATGTGCCCTAAATGCGTTTTGAGTCCGGCGTTTAATACTTTGACATACAACTTATAATCTGTATTAAGTAGTGATATTGGCCTCCATTCGCCCACTTCTTTCCCAATTTTACCCTGTTTTTTGAGAAATATGGTTTGGGCTTCTATAAATTCTGGCTCTGCCCCTTCCAAGAATTTGGAGAAAATGACGGCCAAGACTGGCCCAATTTCCTCCCAGTACCTCTTATAAAATTCCACTGTTAGTCCATCTGGACCAGGCGCTTTACCTCCTTTCATATCTTTCAATGCTAATGATAGTTCACTCAGGGAGATAGGTTGATCCTGTTCATGTCTATGAACTGCCAAGAACCCTGGTAATTTCCAGCTCTCTAATAAATCTGGTCCTTTAAATGCTGTGTACATTTCCTTGTAAACATGTGCAAAACACTTAACGATGTCACTAGTGTTCTGATATTGGTGTGGGCCTACCTGTATTTGCTGGATTAAACTGCTCTATGTGATCTGTTGAATTGCTTGAAAAAGAAAGCAGACGACTTATCAGCTTTGCTGTTACATATGCGCATCTAGACCGCCTCATTTTCTGCCTGCCTCTCTAATAACGCCAGAATTTCTTTTTGTATTTCCCTTTCTCCCACTTCATCCTGACAAGACTTTAGGAGCCTCCGAACTTCATAGAGGTTCCTTAACTCTTTCTTACTTTCCATGTTCCTTACCCTTGTTAATTTTTGAAAAACTGTTTTTATTGCATTTTTATAATTTGCCCAGCTTCCTTCTGTCCAGTAATTGGAGTCTCTCAAATGCTGCGTTAATCTTTTAATGCCCTGCGGGTCACCTTGCAAGAGCACCGGGTTTAACCTCGAGGTGCCCTTCTCCTGTTCTACAGTTAAGCTTAATGGAAAGTCCATTATAACTAATTTGTGATCTGTTATTGCACAGGGTCCCGAAATGTTGATATGTCTTACCCGATTTATTTTGTCTGCTATCTTCCTTGGGACATAGAACCGGTCAATGCGGGTCCCTGCCGTTCCCCTAGACCAGGTTGCTCCGTGACTTATGGGATATTTCTTTCTCCATATATCTATCAGGTCGTGTTTTAAGCAAAAGCTGTTGAGCTCCAAGGAGCCCCCTGTGCCTCTTGTTGGATCCCCCGTACCGGTCTTATCTTTAACTGGGTCTAACACGCAATTCCAGTCTCCTCCTAGTATAATTAATCGTGCACCCACCATAAAAAGATGTAAACTAGAAAATAGCCACCTCCGCTCTGGAGAGGGGTTTAGTGCATATACATTCATCAGTCTTATTGTGTGCGACCCTATTCTCCAGTCAATTGGGTAGGGTAGGCATCATAGTGCCTACCCCCCCTTGGCATTCCTTGAGCCAAAACTCCAGAAGCTTAGACATTTGTATCTGTTCTGGAATTTTCGCACTTGGACACAGTTAAAAAAGTGACTTTCTTGGATGAATAAAATCCTTACCCCTAGTAACAACATGCTTCTCCATACATGATGCTGAGCATGCCCTTGAGCAAAGCCCCTTATGTTCCAAGTACCAATGATTACCATGTAGATACAATTCGTGTTCCCTTAGAAATCTGATCTATTGTGTCAGAGATATGCTTAGAGCATTCAGGGTCCTGCCTAACTCTTGCTCATGTCCTAATAACCATGAAATTCGGGAATCGTTTAGCTGCTGCACTATTCCCAGTAACGTCTGTCCTACTAAGTTTCCAAAGAATATGTCTCTCCACATGAATTGGATGTTGTTTACTTTGCCTCCTTGAGCATGCTGTAACACTATTCTCGGCTTCCCTAGCCGCTGCTCCCATTCTTCTAATTTAACAGTTAATGTTTCCGATCCTACTGACACGTGTTTTTTTAAATGCTGCACCTCCAGATTTGTCACTACCCTCGCCTAATGTCCCTTCTGTTTCGGAGTCATCTGAACTTAGCTCATTCAGATTTTGTATTGTGTCCTTTCCTTTTTCTACAATTGCCTCTTTCTTTTTCCTTCTCCCTCTAGACTTTCTTCTTCTTTGTTGTCCCCCCTCTTCATGCCTCTTGCTATTTCCACCGTTTCCATTTAAGTGGGAGTGTCTTCACTTATGTCCATAACCCCTTTTTCTTCCCCTGTTCCTGTAATTAGATTCACTGGTTCAGCTGACAATATCTTTTTTATGACTCCCTGTGGCCTTAAAATGACCATGTTACCCTTTTCCGAATTTTCTTCGCCTACTTTTCCTTCCCCTCCTCTGATGGCATCTGCATATGACCTAACTGAGCAGCCTCCCGCTTTGTGGTTTGTCTCCCCACATTTATTGCATGCTTTGGGCCAGTCACTACTGATATGCCCCACTTCTTTGCAATTAAAACAACGTCCTTTTGTGCAATTCGCGCCTAAATGATCCACGCTGCCACATTTTAAGCACTTCTTCTCTACCACTCTGTAATTCAGAAGTAGTCGATTCCCCATTACATAGATGATGTTTGGAACTGGCTTTCTCATTTCCATTTGCACTGTTACTTTTCCCGTATACAGCTCTGGAAAGCCCTCCCACGCGTGCATTTCTATACTCAAGACTTTTCCATATGCTTCTAATGAAGTTTTTAGATATGTGTTCGGCATTTCAATTGGGTAAGGCTCTATGGTGATATATTTCCTGATACTACCCACCAAATGGGGATGTATCACTTGGTTTTCAAAAGGGAAGCCCCCTCAGCAATGTGTCTCTCGGCATGCCGTCTTTACAAACTACCTGGTATTTCCTCAAGGACAGGAGAGTGAACCCGTGTAATCTGTATAAATTTACGCCCCTCAATTACTTGTCTTGGTTCATACTCTGCATCCAGAGCGAATTCCAAGCTCCTCTCACGTATATAAAAATTCATTTTTGAAAAAAAAAAAAAAAATGTCACAACGGTCGTGCCCGCAGGCACAAATCTCGCCCTGGAAACTTTCGCAGGGTCAGCAAAGAAAACTTAATGTTAGAACTTACGATATCTAGAAGGACCTTGAAGCAGCACAACCTCGTCAGACGACTATCCGAAAGAAGAACGTTAATCCGGCCTTTCTTCGGTGGGTGGGTAGGTACCCAAGTGATGCAATGCTAGCGAAACAGTTATGAAGTATAACTCCACAATATGAGAGATGCCTGATGGTGTATGATGTATTTTGACTAAGATGCATTTAGGGCTAAAGCCTCAAGCTGCGAGCAAAGAAGAGCCAAATAGCCATGAAACGGTGCCGTCTGGGTGGTGGTACCTAGCTGAGAATAAGTAAAATTAGTCTTGTCCTTAGGTAAAGCGTTACTTATTCTAAGTAGTGCAATATCATGGCAACTCGTTGTGAAGGTATTCACAATATGAGATATAACTTAAAACGATGCCGCCTTATAAATATTCTGTTTATTCAGAAATGGCTGTGTATTAATGATGCTATTGCACTTAATATGTACATAGTCTAAATTTGCTCGCAGCTTGAGGCTTTAGCCCTAAATGCATCTTAGTCTAAATACATCATACACCATCAGGCATCTCTCATATTGTGGGTTATACTTCATAACTGTTTTGCCCTCATTGCATCACTCGGGTAGCTATCCACCCAAGAAGGGCCAAATAGCCCTGAAACGGCACCAGGGGGAGCCTGATGATGTCCGGAGTTTCCAAGAATAGGTAACAACAGCCTTCTCCACTGGGGAAGCGTTGCCTATTGGAGGAGTTTTTGAGTGGTGTGAGTTGAAGGAGCTACTGTCCCTTTCATTATTCTACACCGTTCTTTTCCTGTTCCACTCCTACTATTATTTTCCCTCTACCTTTTTGCTTTTCTAAGTCTAATAGGGACAAGTGGATAGTCGAGTTATTATCCCACACATACAAAATAGCCCTGAAACGGTGCCGTCTGGGTGGTGGTATCCATCTGAGAATAAGTAACATTAGTCTTCTCCTTAGGTGAAGCGTTACTTATTCGAAGTAGTGCAATATCATGGCAACTCGTTGTGAAGGTATTCACAATATGAGATATAACTTAAAACGATGCCGCCTTATAAATATTCTGTTTATTCAGAAATGGCTGTGTATTAATGATGCTATTGCACTTAATATATACATAGTCTAAATTTGCTCGCAGCTTGAGGCTTTAGCCCTAAATGCATCTTAGTCTAAACACTATTGTTATTATTTGCTATAGGTAGCAAGGAAGCCTGAGGCTTATGCCGCACCAGCCAAAAAAAAAAAAAATCCCGAATTACCCTGAGAGAGAGAGAGAGAGAGAGAGAGAGAGAGAGAGAGAGAGAGAGAGAGAGAGAGAGAGAGAGAGAGAAGCAGAAGGGAATCACCAAGAAAGAGAAGAATGATGATATCCAGCTCAAGCCCCTGGGTGTGTCAAGCCCATACTCACCAGATGATGTGGCAGAGAAGAAAAATGCATGGGATACATATAAATTAACAGATGACACGGAAGCCTATGATAGATATAAGCTTGTCTGTAACCAAGTCACAAAGGAGGTTAGGTGGGCAAAGGCAGATTACGAGAAATCTTTGGCAAAGGATGGAAAGAAAAACGGCGAATAGATCTTTACTTATGCAAATTCTAGAAGGAAGGGGATGAATCAGATTGGTCCCCTTGATATCGATGGTTCAACTGTTGATGATCCTGCTCAGGTAGCTAAGAAACTAAATGAATATTTTACATCTATGAGGGGTTTCCGAAAAGTAAATAACACATTTTTGCTCTCGATGATGTTTAATAATACGAAATTAAAATTACACACCAAGAAATAAGTGAACATGCACCACTTCTCTACAAAGTTTGCAGTTTTATTGATGCACTTCTGCATTCATTACTGATCAGTTTATCAATACCTGTACGGAAGAAGTTCGTGCCTATACGCAGTAACAAACATAGCACCGCCTGATGAACTCTCTCATCCGTGGTGAAATGCTTTCCTGAAAGGTGTTTTACAGAGGGCCGAACAAATGGAAGTCTGAAAGCGCTAAGTCTGGGCTGTAGGGGATGTGACAGACTTTCCCAACGATTACGTTGGGAAAGTCTGTCACACTTTATCTATTACTATTATTTTCACGCAACCACTCACGAGTGGTGTGGGCAGTGTGTGGAGTTTTGTTCGTGCAACAAAATCACGACGCTTGTCAAGAGTCCTGATCGTTTGCGTCTAATGTTGGCTTTCAGTTTTTTCAATGTTGCACAGTAAAGCTGTGTATTTATTATTCCTCCCTTTGGCAAGAAATCCACCAACAGAACGCATTGGCGATCCCAGAACAAAATGTGGCCATGACTGCCCACCCGAAGTCGTTCTTCAATGTCAACACGGCCCGCTTTAAATTCATTGCACCAGAAACACACCTGCTTCTTTATCATTACCTTTTTGCCAAACACAACAACTAGTTCACTGTGAATGTCACTTGGTGAAGATCCTTTTGCCTGCAAAAAGCGAATAACTTCATGAACACCTTTTTTGGACCACACACACACAGTAGTCGCGATTTTGCAACTGGAATCTAGTGTGAGGCGACAGTACGGCAACACTGCATTGGAGGTCTTTTTGAACATTACTAACGGGTCTATCTGTCCACTGCATTTCATCTAATTACTTTTCACCATTATTAAGAAAAAAAATGTGTTACCTTACTTTTCGGAAACCCCTCGTACATTCACACATGTGGAGTTATTCAGGGAGGGGAATGCCAGAGGTGTATTAAACTCTGGCAGTAAGCTAGATAATCTTGTAATAACTGAGAGTAAAGTGGAGGAGAAATTGTTGAAGATAAACATACGAAAGGCACCTGGGGTGGATGGAATCTATCTAGTTATAATAAAGGAGGCAACAAAAGAAGTAAGGAAACCCTTAACCATAATTATGAGCGCTTGCTTGGACTCGGGGGGTGGTACCCATGGACTGGAGATGTGCAAATATGACCCCAATCCACAAAGGAGGATCAAACGGAGACACAGGTAATTACAGACCTGATAGTTTAACTTCTGTTCCAGGGTAATTAATGGAGGCACTATTTGAAGAAACATTGCAGGATCATCTAGACATGACTTCAGTTATACACTGGTGTGCAAAATTTAAGGACCAGTCAGATTTTCACCTGTAGCTTCTCACAGGAGTGGCCTGGATATGGGAAAATCATACCAATGGAACCTCGTGAGGTACAGAAATGATGAAGGAAACAAAACCGACACCACAACGGAAACAAAACGTTACAGAGGGACTTTATTCAAAAATGGTAACGTAGCACTGAGTGCCATGATACAGATGCATCACTGCCAAAAATTGAACAAAGCAAAGAGGTAATCCTCAGTAGGAGATATGATCACCCCTAATTTCGATGCAGGCTTTGCACCGCTTGTCCATACTTAGAACAATGTTGTTGATAAGTTCTTGCGGTAACATCCTACATTCCTCTGTCAGCGCCATCTTCAGCTGGTGAACATTTTCTGGTGGGCGTGGACGTGCCGCTAGGCGTCTCCCCAGAGCGCCCATATGTGGTCGTTGGGATTTAGATTGGCGGAACGGACATACCAATCCATACGAACAATGTCCTCACTTTCCAAAAGCATATCAACAGCTGCAGTGCGATAGGGTTTTCATCGATAAACACGAACTCGGGGCCAATGGCACGTTGGAACAGACTCATGGAGAAGAATTACCTCAGTACAGTGGCCTTCACCGGTTACATTAACGCCTTCCAGTATTTGGAGTTATGTACGTCCATCCAAGATAACGCCTCCCCAGACGAGAACGCCTCTACCGCCATATCGATTCCTTTCAGTGATGTTTGCGGGGTGATACTGTGTGCCAACCTCTCGCCAGATTAGCTGACGTCCCGAATCGTTGGTGAGACTGAATCTTCTCTCATGAATAAAGAGTACCTTAAGTAAAAATTTTGTGGTGTAACCTTTAGAAATAGTGTTGGTCTTTACGTTTTGCACACCAGTGTAGTAGTGCTAATGAAAATACAAATAAAAAATATCCCTGTAGAGCTGTTATTTAAAAACTATAAAGAGATAGTACATTTATCCCTCTATCGATGGATAAATGTCATGTATTGTCTTTTGTCTTTTTATGCATTTACCAGATGGCGTTTGCACATTTATGCCTTTATCAGATGGCGTATATTTCTTCCTGCAACACTTCTTTTGGCTTTTTTAATGTCTGTCTTGATACACTGCTTTTATCACTCCCACATCGAATTGAAAAGCAAATGTCTATATAGATTCTTTTTGTTTTTTATTATCTGACACAGCCTGTTGGCCAATACCAAATTCTTCAGCAATTTTTTTTTTTTTCAAGGAACACCATTTGAATTTGTTCTATCACTTTGAGGTTGTTAATGATGGTTAAATAACGCGTTTTCTTTTTATTCCCTTTTTAATTCTTTAGAACCCATAATTATATAAAATATGTTAACTTACGTAATATATATATACACGTATAAAGAAGTACGCAAATGAAGCGATATAAGCAATAACATTCGTATGACGCAATTAACCACGGTATTGAACAAAATGCAATGGATGTTCCGTCTCTCTCCGCGCACTCAATCAGCGCGCAGTGAGTATCTGCTTGCCTTAATTCCGTGTGTCTTTCAACGTACTCAACTGTGAACAGAATTTTTCATATTTCGATCCGGATGAACTGTAACCGGATTAGCGAGGATTTACTGTATTTATGTTTTGAAATATTCTAACTTGTTCAGTACTGTAGAACGTACACAATGCGTACATTGCGAACTATTATGTATTCGATCACGCGCTGATGGGCGCCTCCGTAGCCAGGTGGGAAGGAGCAGCAGTGCGTAGCACACGCTTCTTGATTAGACTTGGGTTCGGCCCTCCACCACCAAATATGGAGGATATGGAAAGGTCAGGGAATGACCGCCGCATATTCTCGGAGCAATATGGCCTTAGTTGCTAATGCTCCTAAAAAAAAAAAAAAAAAAAAACGCGCTGATTCAGTCGCCTTATTGCTTCCTTAAAAGTTACGTTCTGGACAGCCAAAAGATCTGTGCTGCTATAGTAATAGTAGTAGTAGTGGCATGTAATGCAAGAAAGCAAGTGTATGAGCTTATGCAGCATCAGCAAAAAAAAAAAAAAAAAAATCACACCATTCCCTCCAAATGCTATGCAGTAGTACTCAGATTTAAGGATGCACACAGGCTTGTATCGCCGTCTGAAATCACGCCATTTGGCGGAAATTAATTTTCACCCCATCCTCTGCTCTAATCCTGATGCAATGTTATCTAGTGGAGCCATTTCGTCAGCTAGCCACGGGTGTCGAAATAGCTTGGAACGGAACTGATGTGGCTTGTCAGTGACGCCCTTGGCACCTACCCCAATGCCAAGACGTTCCTATGCTACTGATGGGATTCTTTCCTCTTGCTTAGAATAATCGCCTGAGAGGGTATAAAATCAAATTGAAGAAAGATAGTTGTAGGTCAGATGTGTGGAAGTTTGCCTGTTGCTAAAGGTTGCTTGCTGGAACAAACTTCCATTTAACCCCGGGGGCTCACATGTGGTGAGTATGGGCTTGGCACACCCAGGGTCCTGAGCTGGATATCACCATTCTTCATTTTCTTGGTGACTCCCTTCTACTTTTGACTCTCTCTCAGGGTAACTTGGGAATTTTTTTTTTTTTTTTTTTTGTTCCTGGTGCAGCATAAGACTCAGGCTTCCTTCACCATATGGCTATTAATAATAATAATAATCTGTCGTTGTAGAAGTTGATAGCTTAAATAGATTCAAGGCAGAAACTAGACAAACATTTGGAGCAAGTGGATGGGTGAAAGCTTGCTTGATTTCTTGCATCATGTGCCTTTACTAATGCTAATATTGAAAATGCTTTTATTTTATTTTTTTTTTTAAGAACAAAAATCTCCTGAACGAAACAGAAATTAGGAAGAACATGACCAAAAGTTATTCATAGGATTATTTGATTTTTGTGTTTGGTGAATGTTTTCTTATATGAAACAGGATAATTGTAACCATATAAGAATTTGTTTTCCTACAGTTAATGAATCGATAATTTTATTTGAACCAAAAATAAAATAGCAGATATTTTTGTCAGTGCTTTATAAGTATTGGAGTTTGGGCACTCTAACATTTCGGTATGAAATATTAGAGTGCTATAGAAAAGCACGTGGAGATTAAAAAAAAAAAAAAATCACATGACCCTGACTTTAATAGGTGATCACAGGAATTTCCCCATTTTTGTTCTCCAGAATGCATTTTGTCGTGATTTTATTATCTTCAATCTGGTCACCATAATCAAAGGCACTAACTGCATTCTCTGTCTAAAGTTCCGATTCCCGAGAGCTAGCGTGGCCCAATATGAGATTACTGCACTACAATTTTCAATAACAGAAAACATGCCCTTACCTTCCTCATAAGCAAACGTTTTGAATATCAAAAACCAGGACAACCTCTGAAGACTGGAATGTTTGGCAAACCTGACTATGTTCAACTTTGGTGATTTTATGATTTAAAAAAGAAAATGAAAAAATAAGTACTCTCTTACATCTCTTTGCTATAAGCTTGGCTGAGTATTATAAACAATTCCTGTGATAATCATCACCAAAATAGTTTGCGTATATTATGGTGAAGTATGGTATTTCGTTAAAAATTATTATTTTGGGGACAGATTTACAACTTTCACCAAATCATCGTTCTATTGAATTGTCTTCTATATTAGCTGACCACCGATTAGCATCCAACATTAATTAAAAAAAAAAAAAAGAAGAAGAAGAAAGAAAAAGTCTCAATTCTTTTTTGATGAATGGCTCAATCAATCGTTGATTGCAAAGCACATTATACTGAAATTGGCGTGTTTAGAGATTTTATGAGTTATCTGGTTTCTTCAGCATGATGTACCAAACTGACATATTTCGGAAAAGGCTAGCCGATCATTACATTTTCTTCACTTAAGATCCGCAAGCCACTCCAAACTCTCGACACCAACCTGAAAAAGCATTTATCTAGGTTGTGTCACTTGATTGTGTTGTCAGAGTAGTATTTATGATATTCAAAGCTGTGCGCTCTTAGTTGATATGTAATTATCCTGCGTAAAATCTTTCGAATATAACATGAGCGATTGGTAAGTTAAAACAATCCTGCAACTAAGTTTCCCTTCTCGCTTGTAGATAAGTTCTGTCATTGACTCATTGCGTTCAGTGAACTTCAATGTCAGCCATGTCTAGCTGTGAATGGGAAATAAATAAAAATAATATTCTTTAAATATATCACATTTGCGTATGAATAAGCTGGCATTATGTTGTTATCAAAACGAGAAATATCAGAATTCTGGTATTTTATAGAATTTAGCAGGAAAAAGCTTGACCCATCTATCCACGTGGAAAATTTTGGCCAGTTCAGGTGTTGGGCTAAGTGAATTGTAGTAATCGGTGACAATTGTGACTCTTTAAAAGTATCGGTTAAAAATGGCTCTTAATTAAAACTGGATTGTTTAGATGATGAACGTAGTGAGGCATCATTAAAATTTTAACAATATATGAACCAAATTAATCTTAAAAAAATGTACGAATAATTGCAACTTTACAAAATTACCTTTTATTTAATTTATTTGTTTTATAACAATTACGAAAGGAATAATTGTATGTAGGCACTAATACGCATATTACACGATCGAGATCGATAATAACACCCTTTTCCCCCCTCCATACGGCTCATTTAGTGTTGTTATCAGGATTTCACCCATAAGCAGCTACAGACGTTAATTGGTGGCTGGCCTAATGGGGATTTCAAATTCAGTAAGCCACAAAAATAGTTCTCTTCATGTTTTTATTATTATTAGCTATATGGTGCAAGGACGCCTGAGGCTTATGCTGCACCAGACAAAAAAAAAAAAAAAAAATTCCCAAATTACCCTGAGAGAGAAAGAAAGAAAGAAAAGTAGAAGGGAATCACCAAGAAAGAGAAGAATGATGATATCCAGCTCAGGACGCTGGGTGTGCCAAGCCCATACTCACCAGATGTGAGCCCCCACCCCCGCCCCTGGGGATTTATCTGAAATTTATCACTTTAAATCCTTACATCTTTAACAAGCATTATTTATTAATTACAAGCAAATAGATAAGTATTGAACTTTACAAAAACTTATGTGACATCCCATAGTGCATGTTTGCAGGCTGGCTACTAAATGTTTTTGAATTTTGATTAGTATTTAATTGCATTTGTCATTGAGGATTGCATACTAAAAATGCTAAAGAGTGTTGTAATATAGTCCCTCACCTCATGCAACAGATAGGTTCCTGACTATTTTTCTCTAAACAAAATTCAAAGAAATTATTATTATTATTATTAGCCATATGGTGCAAGGAAGCCTGAGGCTTATGCTGCACCAGCCAAAAAAAAAAAAAAAAAAAAAAAAATTGCATCTGTCATTTATAACAGGAACTTGTAAGTTGTTGATCACAATCAACTGATCAGTTGTGCATAGAAATGAAGATATACTTACACATAAAGAAACAAACCCAAACATTTTAACAAAAATTAACATCAAAGTATTTTAGATGTTAAAAGTGTTGGAGGAAAAGCTGAACTGAGTGATGTGAGAGGTTATTTTTTCACGGAATGCGCCATTGTGAACCATTTTCTCAGAAGGATATAATCCAGAATAGCATTCTAGAACCTTGTTTAAACAGACAGGCACCAGAGTCGAAATTTAGTGTTTAAATTTGTTGGAGGTGGGGGGGGGGACTCCTAGACTATTTTTTACAAAAAATAGCACTGTACAACAGAAGATAAGTGAAAAAAAATGCATATGTCACAAGAAATTTCAATCAGTAAAAAAGTGGAATAAGTTATATATATATATATATATATCCTAATTAATAAAAGATCCTTTTCAATTCAATGAGGCTAAAAATCAATTTTTTATAATAAAAAAAAAAACCTGCTGGATGCTACCAAACAGGATGCCTTTCTTTCAGGAGTGTAACCAGCAGAGTTCATGTTAAATATTATACACAATGTTGAAAATTGAGTATCATCAACGCCAAAGTCAGGGTATAATGTGCCATATGCCATGATTGGCAAGAGAATCAACAGATGACATCCCATAGTGCATGTTTGCAGGCTGGCTACTAAATGTTTTTGAATTTTGATTAGTATTTAATTGCATTTGTCATTGAGGATTGCATACTAAAAATGCTAAAGAGTGTTGTAATATAGTCCCTCACCTCATGCAACAGATAGGTTCCTGACTATTTTTCTCTAAACAAAATTCAAAGAAATTATTATTATTATTATTAGCCATATGGTGCAAGGAAGCCTGAGGCTTATGCTGCACCAGCCAAAAAAAAAAAAAAAAAAAAAAATTCCCAAGTTATCCTGAGAGAGAGAGAGAGAGAGAGAGAGAGTGGTAGAAAGGAATCACCAAGAAAGAGGAGAATGATGATATCCGGCTCAGGACCCTGGGTGTGCCAAGCAATGGTCATAAAGTACATTGTTAATGGAGCCAGATGGAATGAGAAGTAAAAGCAAAGGAAAATTTTAGCATAAATGCATTTTTAATCTGGGAAAAAAAAAAAAAAAAAAAAAAAAAACCATTAAATGAAGAAAAATATTCCTAAATATTGATAACATTTAGTAATACTATTAATAATTGTTATTCATCCTCTAGATGTGAGGTTCCTTGCTGTAGTTTATAATAAGGTGGTCTTTTGATGAAGTTTGCAGGCACAGATTGCCTTGCCTTCCTTTTCTGGTTACATAGAATTTCTTTGTTATAGCAAGTGATGACAAACTTCCTGATAACAGATATTCTTCCAGCAATTGTTATACTGTTCAAATAGGTTCCGATTCTCTCAAAGAACTTTGATTGTTAAGACTTTTCATCTTTAATCTCTTCATTACCTGCTTTGCCAAGACCTTATCTCGATCCTCTTTTTTTTTTTTTTTTTTTTTTTTTAACCTATTCTATCATCTTGTGTGCAGGATAGGTAAACAATAGTTCTCATCATTTGTCAGTGGTGGTTCTCTATGAGACTGTGGTAGCTCCTCTAAATCTTCCACACTGCTCTCTTCAAATCTGGAATTACTGGCAAACACCGTGTTGTTTGCCAATAAGTACTGACACACTCTCAAACCAGATGAGATGATTCGAACAACCATAGTTCTTCAGAAGAATTGGCCCAGTTAAATTTAGGCCTGAACCTTTTTGAAGAGAATGACAGAACAATAGCTGATGGCACATATATTGAGTTGGCCTTGCATTAGCAAAACCTACCTAATACCTTGTGGGGCCACCTTGTAGTAGTAGTAATGGCAAATGATGCAAGAAAGGAAGCTTCTATAGCATCAGCCAGGGGGGGGGGAGAAAAAAACCTACACTGTTGACTTATCTGTACCCTCTAAGAATTTATCTAGTTCTTGAATTTATTCAACTCATCCATTTCAACAACAGATGGAAGCCTATCCCAACAGTCAAACACCTGCTGGTTGAAGGCATATCTATCCTGCAACCATCCTTCCTCAACTTGAATTTATGCCCCCTCATGTGTAGACTCGGCAAGCAGAAGAATGCTATTAACATTCAGCTAACTCAATCCATTCAAGGCTTTAAACACTTCAAATATCCCCCTGCAGGTGCCTACTCATGAGATGCTGCAATTTGCAGAACTGAAGCTCTTTCTAGGTAAGAGCACCCTTTTCTTTCCTTCACCAGTCTGGTTGCCCTTCTCTGCACCCATTCCAGCAGATCTATATCCTTCCTAAAGTGAGGCCTCCAGACCCTGTATACAGTACTCAAGATGTGACCTAACCATAGCCTTATACAGAGGGATAATCACTTCCTCTTCCCTGCTAGCAAAGTTTCTGTATATCATTGACAAGACTCCATGAGTTGTACTGACAGCGTGTCTGCACTGCTCAGAGAATTTCATGTCTGACTGCGCAATTACTCCCAGATAATTTTCATTTTCCACTACCCTGAGTGTAGTACCACACAGTTAGTAAATTAATCTGGGATTACCACTACACATATACACTACACATTTTTCAACATTAAACTTCAACTGCCATTTCTCAGCCCATCTGCCTACTTTTATTTGGTCTTGTTGCAATAATTAATCCTGATTACTGTCATTAAACCCCCCCCCCCTTTAACCTGTATTATCTGCTATTATCAGACATTAAGCTTGATATGCCTTCATCAATATTATTGATAAATATTGAAAACAACAGTGAGCCCAGGACTGAACCATGGGGGAACTCCATTAATAAGGCCACACCTTGAGTACTCTACACAGGTCTGGAGGCCTCATTTTAAAAAGGATGTAGAGCTGTTGGAACGAGTGAGAAGGGCAACAAGGTTAGTGAATGGAACAAAGGATTGCTCTTACGAAGAAAAGCTTTAGTTTTGCAAATTTCAGTGTCTGTAGACTAGGCACCTGCGAGGTGATCTGATTGAGGTGATTAAAGCCTTGAATGGTTTGAGCATGCTCAATGTTGATAGGATTCTTCCTCTTGCTCAGAATAATCACCTGAGAGGGCATAAATTCAAATTGAGGAAAGACAGTTGTAGGATAGATGTGCGGAAGTTTGCCTTCAGCCAGTGGGTATATGCCCTCTCAGGTGATTATTCTGAGCAAGAGGAAGAATCCCATCAGCATTGAGCATGCTCAAGCCATTCAAAGCCTTATACACCTCTATCAGATCACCTCGCAGATGCCTAGTCTCCAGACTCTGTAATTTGCAAAACTTAAGCCTTTCTTCGTAAGAGCAACCCTTTGTTCCATTCACTAATCTTGTTGCCCTTCTCTGTACTCGTTCCAGCATCTCTACATCCTTCTTGAAATGAGGCCTCCAGACCTGTATACAGTACTCAAGGTGTGGCCTGACCAATGCCTTATACAAAGGAATAATCATATCCCTATCCCTGCTAGAAAAATTCCTGTATATCATTGACAAGACACCATGAGCTACTCTTGCAGCTTGTCTGCACTGCTCAGAGAACTTCATATCTGCCTGCACAATTAAAATATCTGCCTGCACAATTAGACGAGATTGCCCCTTAATAAATCCATGATGTGATTGCGGTATAGTAGCCTTCCTGTCTAGATGAATCTTGCATTACTTCTTTAACCAGTGATTCCCTTATTTTTCCTGGAATAGACGTTAAGCTTACAGTAATTACGGTAATTACTCCAGTTTATATAGCAGTCTTTTATCCAAATATGTGATATAAAAATTAATTTTTACATCCAGTTCTTTGTTACCACATCATTGTATCCAATCAGTTTGATTAGACGAGATTGCCCCTTAATAAATCCACAATGTAATTGCGGTATGGTAGCCTTCCTGTCTAGATGAATCTTGCATTACTTCTTTAACCAGTGATTCCCTTATTTTTGCTGGAATAGATATTAAGCTTACTGTAATTACTCATGTCACCTTTTGATACCCCCTTTATGAATTGGCGAAGTATTTGCACTTCCTCAGACCATAGGGATCTCCCTGAATCCAAGCATGCTCTCATAATTATGGCTGAGAGTTTGCATTACCTCCGTTGCTGCCTCCCTTAATATAATTGGCTTGATTTCATCCACCCCAGGTGCCTTTTTTATGTTCATCTTAATTTCTCTGCCAATTTCCTTTCAATTATCACAAAGTCATTTAGCTCCTCATTAGAGTTTGATAAGCTTCTAGCATCCCCTTACCTAAAGAATTCCTCATGTATATAGATGCAAAATACTCATTCAGATTGTAAGCAGCCTGAGCACAGTCATCAACAACAGTTAACCCATAGACATCAAGTAGCCCAATGTGATTCAACCCTTTCCTTCTACTGTTAATATAAGCATAGAAGTCTCTGCTGTTTTTCTTTGCATTCTGTGGCATGGCTCATTGTCTTGTTGATGAATGCTGGATTTGTCTGGATACACCATCATCATGAAGGGATGTACTTGGTTGGCGACAGTAGAACGATAGGTGTTGATTTACATTCGGAGGACCCAGGCTATGTTATGAAAGCAGTCCCTAAACCATAACAGTACCACCTGCAGTCTGCCAAACACCAATAGTTCATGCAGGTACTGTGGCCTAATGCAATAATATGCCCATCAGCATGATAGAGTTGGAAATAGGATTCATCAGACTAGCAGCAAATTTCCATATGGTGATCCAGTGTTTGTACAGATATGCTAATGCAAGTTGCAGTTGCTTGTGTCTTGCAGTGAGCATGGTACTCATGACAGCCATTGACTGCCATAGCCCCTGTACAAGCTGTCTAGCACAGTGGTTCCCAAACTACTGAGATCTTATGTGTTTTAAGGTCACAAAAGGTGATATTGTTGTACACATTGGCACACATTGAAAACACAATGATATTAAGAGTAGGAGACCGGCAAAATTACTTAACAAGTACAGGTCAATGTTGAAAATAAATCGGTCACCTGCTGAGTGCTGTGTACTCAGGATGAAGGGTCTGTAGTCATGAATGGTCATTAATGTAGTATCTCAAATAGAGAGCTTTATGGCAACTGAAAAATGTTTCTATTATCTCGACTTGGCCTAAAACTGAGGAACTAATGAAAACATTGTCTATTTGAGTCTTTCCAGTTGTTGTGAATGACAAGGGTGGGAAAAGCGACTCCGACTTTTGGAGAAGTGACTGGAAGGTGAGAGCCATGCAAGACTGCACAGGCGCCTGCCAACCACTGCCACCTCAACACTGGCTCTCTGAGTACCTCCTTGCTGGGACAACTCCAGCTTTGAAAATTGTTAAAAAATACTTCTCATCACAAAATTTATAAATGACCTTTATAAAATTATTAACTTAACTATTTAGCAACCTTTTTGTCACCAAAAGAAGAGTTACTTAGTACAAAGAAGTGTGCTATCGAAGTGCAATAAAAAATTGTTTTTTTAATTTTAACACAAAAAGTGATAATTTCAATCGGAATTTCCCTTGATAAGCGTCGAATAATGCATAGCTAATGTGATTTTTAAATTTTTAGCTGCATTAGCGACGGAAATAGAGGGGAGGACACAAATTACTCACATTTTCCTGTCTGGTGATGCCATTTTTAATTTTAAAAATATTTTAAACCTACATTGAGCTCTTTCCAACGGTGTATAATAAGCTATAGGTTGTCGAAAACATTTTGTCCCCCCACATTTAACCCCATTTCGCAGACACATTTTTGTCAACAAGAGTCAATACGGCTTTTTAGGGTTCTTCGTTTGACTATGGACCCTAAAAAGCCGTGAGTTAGGGTTGAATTTGAAAGTGTCCGCAATTCTGCCCAGACACAATAGGAAGGAGTATATGATGAGCCTTGTCAATCAATTCGGCACTGGAGAGATTGTGTGGCTCAAGGGATAGAATTTTTCTCATCCTGGTCCGTGCTTGTTAACAGGAAAGACTGCTTCTACAGGGATTATTATTATTATTAGCTATATGGAGCAAGGAAGCCTGAGGCTTATACTGCACTAGCCAAAAAAAAATTCCCAAGTTACCCTGAGACAGAGAGAAAGAGAGTCAAAAGGGAATCATCAAGAAAGAGAAGAATAATGATATCCAGCTCAGGACCCTGAGTGTGCCAAGCCCATACTCACCAGATGTGAGCCCCTGGGGTTAAATGGGATACACTTAAATAGAAAAGGTGCAAACATATTTGCTGATACTATCGAGGCAGTGTTATTAGGAGGGTTGGAAAACTGCTAGCTTGGGGGTATACAGACTAATAGATTAACAGTAGCCACTGGCAGAGGCGAAAGTGATTCTTCCTTTGCTTCTATTGAAATGAGCAGCAGCCTGGAAAGCAAGGCAATGGCGATTTCCAGGACTGCTGGGAGTCATAGTGGAACAAGTAAATACATGGGCTCTGTTAGGGTAGCTAAGAATAGGAACAGGTGCATGTATACTTGAGTGTACACCAATGCTAGGAGTTTGGTAAATAAATTTGATGAATTTGAGGTGTTGGTCAAAACATCAAAGGCAGATATTGTTGGGATATCAGAGACATGGTGTAACACAGATATAAGGAATGCCGAAATGGAATTTGGGGAGTACAATGTGTACAAGAAGGGAGGAAGGGTTATGCTATTAGTTAAGAAACAAAAACAAACAAGAATACAGCCAGTCAACATGGGTGGACAGAGAAGTGTCGAATCAGTTTGGTGTGACATAACAGTGGGAAAGCAAAATTGAGAGTAGGAGTGTGTTATAAGCCTAATGACTCTGCTGAGTATAATAAACAACTGTACAGAAAAAGAGTGGACCAATAAATCAGATTGTCTTATAATGTGGGATTTTAATTTCCTAGATATTGACTGGAATTTGTGGGTTGGTCACTCGCACACTAAAAAGGCTTTTGTGGATTTATTGAATGATTGTTTTCTGCAGCAGCATGTTCGGGATGGAACTAGAGGGAGTAATACTTCTGATCTGATTATCAGTAGTGATTCTCCATGCATTAAGAATTTGCAGATAAAGGAACCAGAAGGTGGAAGTGATCACAGTGTGCTGAAGTGGGATTTACTCAAAGAGTTAATTACTATCAGCGGTAAAGTGAGGTGCCTCCGTAGCCAGGTGGGAAGGAGCAGCAGTGCGTAGCACAGGCTTCTTGATTAGACCGGGGTTCGAGCCCGTCACCACCAAAAACGGAGAATGCGGAAAGGTCAGGGAATGACCACAGCAATGTAGCCTTAGTTGCTAATGCTCCTAAAAACCAAATAACAACAACAACGGTAAAGGGAAGGGTTTTTGCTTTTGTAAAGGCGACTTTTAAATACTGTCTCAGACCTTAGTTGCTAATGCTCCTAAAAACCAAATAACAACAACAACGGTAAAATGAAGGGTTTTTGCTTTTGTAAAGGCGACTTTTAAATACTGGCTCAGACCACCATAGTGGTGGTCTGAGACAGTATTTAAATTCTATACAGTGGGACCAACTGATGATGTTACCAACAGCAAATTCAAAATGGGAAGCATTCGAAGAATTAATCTTGGAAGGAATTAATACTAGGCTTTTCATACCAACTAAGAAATATTGTTCAAGATTTAGGTCTAAATGGATGTCATGTGGCAGAGAAGAAAAATGCATGGGATGCATATAAATTAACAGGTGATACGGAAGCTTATGATAGATATAAGCTGGTCTGTAACTGAGTCACAAAGAAGATTAGGTAGACAAAGGCAGATTACGAGAGATCTTTGGAAAGGAATGCAAAGAAAAACAGCAAAGAGTTCTTTACTTATGTAAACTAGAAGGAAGGGAATGAATCAGATTGGTCCACTTGATATCGATGGTTCAACTGTTGATGATCCTGCTCAGGTAGGATCATCAAACTAAATGAGTATTTTGCATCTGCATTCACATATGAGGAGTTATTTAGGGAGGGGAATGCCAGAGGTGTATTAAACTCTGGCAGTGAGCTAGATGATTTTGTAATAACTGAGAGAAATGTAGAGGAGAAATTGTTGAAGATAAACATAAGAAAGGCACCTGGGGTGGATGAGATCTATCCAGTTATATTAAAGAAGGCAGAAAGGACGTAACCAAACAGCCATAATTATGAGAGCTTCCTTGGATTCAGGGAGGTTCCCATGGACTGGAGATGTGCAAATGTGACCCCAATTCACAAAGGAGGATAAAAGGAGGACAGAAGTAATTGCAAACCTGTTAGTTTAACTTCTGTTCCAGGGAAATTAATGGAGACACTGTTTAAACAAGCATTTCAGGATAATCTAGACAAGACTTCAGTTATAGTTCAGACACAGCATGGGTTTGTTTTTAAAGGAACAATTGTCTGACCAATTTGATTGGATACTATGATGTAATCACAAAGGAACTGGATGCAAAGAATAATTTTGATATCATATATTTGAAAATGTATGAAAAAAAGCCGTGAAATAGGGTTGAATTTGAAAGTGTCTGCAATTCTGCCCAGGCACAATAGGAGGGAGTATATGATAAGAGCCTTGTCAATCAATTCGGCCCTGGAAAGATTGTGCAAGGCTCAAGGGGTAGAATTTTTTTTCAGCCTGGACTGTACTTGTTAACAGGAGAGATTGCTTCTACAGGGACGGGATACACTTAAATAGAAAGGGTGCAAGAATATTTGCTGATGCTATCGAGGCAGTGTTAGGTGGGTCGGAAAACTGCTAGCTTGGTGGGAGACAAAGACGAATAGATTAACAGTAGCCACTGGCAGAGGTGAAAGAGATTCTTGCACTGCTTCTATTGGAATGAGCAGAAGCCTGAAAAACAAGATGCAGGATATTTCAGAGACTGCCGGGAGTCATTGCGGTACAAGTAAACACATGGGTTGTGTTAGGGTAGCTAAGAATAGAAATAGGTGCATGTATACTTGCGTGTACACCAATGCCAGGAGTTTAGTAAATAAATTTGATGAATTTGAGGTATTGCTCAAAACATCAAAGGCAGATATTGTTGGCATATCAGAGACGTGGTGTCACACAGATATAAGGAATGCAGAACTGGAATTTGGGGAGTACAACGTCTACAGAAAGGATAGACTGGATAGGAAGGGAGGAGGGGTTATGCTATTAGTTAAGAAATATATAAAATCCAAGGAAGTGAAGCCAGTGGACATCGCTGGACAGTGCAGTGTCGAGTCAGTTTGGTGTGACAAACATTGGGAGATCAAAATTAAGAGTAGGAGTGTGCTATAGGCCTAATGACTCTGATGAGTATAATAAACTGTACAGGGAAATAGAGTGGGCCAGTAAATCAGAGAGTCTTATAATGGGAGATTTGATTTTAATTTCCCAGATATTTAATGGAATTTGTGGGTTGGTCACTCACACACTAGCAAGGCTTTTGTGGATTCATTGGATGATTGTTTTCTACATCAGCATGTTCGAGAGGCAACTAGAGGGAGGAATACTCTTGATTTGATTATCAGCAGTGATTCTTCATGCATTAAGAATCTGCAGATAATGAACCACTAGGTGGCAGTGATCACAGTGTGCTGAAGTGGGATTTACTCAAAGAGGTAACTACCATTAGGGGTAAAGGGAAGGGTTATTGCTTTCATAAAGGCGACTACGATGGACTGAGACAGTATTTAAATTCTATACAATGGGACCAACTGATGATGTTACCAAGAGCAAATGCAAAATGGGAAGCATTCAAAGAACTTATCTTGGAAGCTACTAGGCTTTACATACCAACTAAGAAATATTGTTCAAGGTTTAGGCCTAAATGGATGTCAGATGAACTGATGAGGCATATAGCAGAGAAGAAACATGCATGGGATACATACAAATTAACACATGACACAGAAGCCTATGATAGATACAAGTTTATCTGTAACCAAGTTACAAAGGAGGTTAGGCAGGCGAAGGCAGATTACGAGAAATCTTTGGAAAGGGATGCAAAAAAAAACAGCAAAGAGTTCTTTACTTATGTAAACTCTAGAAGGAAGGGGATGAATCAGATTGGTCCACTTGATATCGATGGGTCAACTGTTGATGATCCTGCTCAGGTAGCTAACAAACTAAATGAATATTTTGCATCCACATTCACACATGAAGAGTTATTTAGCGAGGGGAAAGCCAGAGGTGTATTCAACTCTAGCAGTAAGCTAGAGAGTCTTGTAATAACTGAGAGTAAAGTGGAGGAGAAATTGTTGAAGATAAACACAAGAAAGGCACCCGGGGTGGATGGGATCTATCCAGTTATATTAAAGGAGGCAGCAAAGGAAGTAAGCAAACCCTTAGCCATAATTATGAGAGCTTCCTTGGACTCAGGGGAGGTACCCACAGACTGGAGATGTGCAAATGTGACCCCAATTCACAAAGGAGGATCAAAGGCTGACACAAATAATTATAGACCTGTGAGTTTAACTTCTGTTCCAGGAAAATTAATGGAGGCACTAGTTAAAGAAGCACTGCAGGATCATTTATACAAGACTTCAGTTATAGCCAATCAAATTGCCTGACCAATTTGATTGGATGCTATGATGCAGTCACAAAGCAACTGGATGCAGGGAATAACTTTGATATTATATACTTGGATCTTAGAAAGGCTTTTGATACTGTTGCACATGGAAGACTGCTACACAAATTGGAGCAGTGTGACATTGGAGGCAAATTGCTGCTGTGGATAAAGGGGTGGCTGAGGGGGAGAAGACAGAGAGTGGTAATCAATGGACACTGCTCATCGTGGACTAATGTTATTAGTGGAGTCCCTCAGGGCTCAGTGTTGGGTCCATTATTGTTTTCTGTATTTATAAATGATATTGATGATGGTATATCAAGCTTAATGTCGAAGTTTGCAGACGATACAAAGGTAGGCAGGGTTAAGGACACTACTGACACTATGCTGCTGCAACAGGATCTGGAAAGGTTGAGCAGATGGGCCAAGAGATGGCAAATGAAGTTTAACATTGACAAATGTAAAGTACTACACATGGGAAACAGCAACCCCAGAGCAACGTATCAACTCTGTGGCTACACTGACGGTGGTAGAGAATGAAAGGGATCTGGGGGTGGTTGTGCAGGCAGATATGAAGTTCTCTGAGCAGTGCAGACGGGCTGCAAGAGTAGCTCATGGTGTATTGTCATTGATATATAGGAATTTTTCTAGCCGGGATAAGGAGGTGATTATTCCCTTGTATAAGGCAATGGTCAGGCCACACCTACAGTACTGTATACAGGTCTGGAGGCCTCATTTCAAGAAGGATGTAGAGCTGCTGGAACGAGTACAGAGAAGGGCAACAAGATTAGTGAATGGAACAAAGGGGTGCTCTTACGAAGAAAGGCTTAAGCTTTGCAAATTACAGTTTCTGGAGACTAGGCACCAGCGAGGTGATCTGATGGAGGTGTATAAAGCCTTGAATGGTTTGAGCATGCTCAATGCTGATGGGATTCTTCCTCTCGCTCAGAATAATCACCTGAGAGGGCATAAATTCAAATTGAGGAGGGACAGATGTAGGATAGACGTGCGGAAATTTGCCTTTAGCCAGCGGGTGGTTGGTTGGTGGAACAGACTTCCATCCCTTGTCGTGGAAGTTGATAGCCTAAATAAGTTTAAGGCTCAGCTGGACAGGTATTTTGAATGAACAGAGGGGTGAAGTGGAAGTGGTTTTTTTTTTTTTTTGGCTGATGCTGCATAAGCTTGCTTTCTTGCATCAAATGCCTCTATTAATGCTAATGCTAATTTGTATCTTAGAAAGGCTTTTGACACTGTTGCACATGGAAGACTGCTGCACAATTGGAGCAGTGTGGCTGTGGAGGCAAATTGTTGCTATGGATGAAGGGATGGTTGAGTGGGAGAAGACGGAGTGGTAATCAGTGGACACTGCTCTTCATGGACTAATGTTATTAGTGGATGACCACAGGGTTCAGTATTGGGTCTATTGTTGTTTTCTGTACTTATAAATGATGGTATATCAGGCTTAATGTCTAAATTTGCAGATGATACAAAGGTTGGCAGGATTGTTAATGGCACTAATGACAGTATGTTACTGCAACAGGATCTAGAAAAGTTGAGGAAATGGGCTGAGAGGTGGCAACTGAAGTTTTATATTGACAAATGCAAAATACTGCATATGGGAAGCAGTAACCCCAGAGTTATGTATCAACTGTGTGGTACTACACTGACAGTGGTGGAGAATGAAAAGGACCTGGGAATAGTTGTACAGGCAGATATGAAGTTTTCTGAGCAGTGTAGACAGTCTGCAAGAGTAGCTCATGGTGTCTTGTCAATGATATACAGAAATTTTTCTAGCAGGGATAAGGAGGTGATTATCCCCTTGTATAAGGCAATGGTCAGGCCACTCCTTGAGTACTGTATACAGGTCTGGTGGCCTCACTTTAAGAAGGATATAGAGCTGTTGGAACGAGTACAGAGAAGGGCAAGAAGATTAGTGAATGGAACAAAGGGTTGCTCTTGCGAAGAAAGACTTAAGTTTTCCAAATTACAGTGTCTGGAGGCTAGGCACCTGCGAGATGATCTGATTGAGGTGCATAAAGCTTCGAGTAGTTCGAGCATGGTCAATGTTGATGGGATTCTTCCTCTTGCTCAGAGTACTTGCCTGAGAGGGCATAAATTCAAATTGAGCAAAGGCAGTTGTGGGATAGATGTGTGGAAGTTGCCTTTAGCCAGCAGGCAGTTCATTGCTGGAACAAACTTCCATCTGTCAGTGTAGAGGTTGATAGCTTAAATACATTCAAGGAAGAACTAGACAAACATTTGGAGCGAGTGGATGGGTGAAATGAGAGGGATTTTTTTTTTTTTTTTTTTTTTTTTTTTGGGTGATTCTGTATAAGCTTGCTTTCTTGCATCATATGCCTTTACTATTGCTAATCTACAGCAGACCCTTTCAAAGAATAAAAAAATATATATATATTTATATATATATACACATGTTTCTGTGTGTGTGGTATATGTAAGAACACTGTGTTTTGTGAAAAAACAATTCAAAGTTTTATGTTTAAAATAACTCAATTTTATTTTTACATAAATATATAATAATAACTTTATTTATCATCAATTTTCTGTACATAGAACGAATAATTTTATCTATTCCAGAAGGGATCCATTTTGCGGACACCCAGGGGTCTGCAGACCCTAGTTTGGGAAATGCTGATCTAGCACAGAGACCATATGAGAGATCAGTCCATTCCTACACAAATGGGTGCTAATGCAATGCCAACTCATTGTATACATACATAACAAATACTGTGTTGTGTTTGAATGAATGATGATTTAATAGTAAGTGCTTCTCCATGAAATTGCTAAATGTGACAACGGGCAGTTGATGTGCTCTCATTTTGATAGCCACCCAGTAATCAGATGATTGAGATTGTCAGCTATATAGTAATAGGTTTGGCAAATGTTATATATATTTACACATCAACATCATCACTATTAAAATAAGGATGGAAGTAGTTGGATATTTGTGACTTGTTTTCTTTTAAGAAAAACTTTACTATCATTATGATCTTTCAAGGTCATGCTTGTTAAATATATGGGAGATGAAAATGCAACCCCAGTTTGCATAAATAAATGAAGTATAAAACTAGTAAAGTGTCACTTTTTAAAAAAAAAATTTGGATAAAAGAAGCATTACTGTTACTCAGGTGACAGCATATTTTTTAATATACATTATTGGCTGACAAATATACCAAATTAAAAGGTTAATTTCTTATTTTTATTCATCCTCTTTGAGAACATTTTTATCTAGCCACTCAATGTATGTTTGTTATTTCTACAACTCAATTTCAGTCAGCTATGGAGGTAGACCTGTTTAGCATTGACATCCAGGGATGGGTGGTAGTTATAGGAGCGGCACCACATGACACCACTGCCTCAGCTGTCACTTCGACCTTGGGGGAAATAGGTCCACTTGTAACTACTGAGCTAATTGCACCCTTTATTATTATTAAACTTTTTCTCCTTTTTTTGCAGCCCCATGACAGGTATGGATAAGTCGAAAAAGCCATTAGAGAACTGAAGTGTGGCAAGTCACCTGGAATTGATGAAATCCCAGCGGAATTGATTAAAGCCACAGGTGCAAAGGGCACTGAGTTTTTTTTTATAAAATGATTGTAAATATTTGGGAAATGGGATAGTGGCTATCAGACTGGAAGAATCAATTTTCATTTCTTTACCAAAAAAAAGGAGATCTGAAAGTTAGTTCAAATTGCAGAACTATTAGCCTAATTTCTCATATATATTATTACTATGTGACATAGAGCAAAACGGAAAGAAAGAAAATAATAAGTTGCAGATAAAATATGTTTAATGTTAAAATATGTACAGGAAAGTAATACAAAGCTTTCGGACAGTATGTTGCCCTTCATCAGTTTTGACCATTAATCTAAAAATCTAGAAATATAAAACTAATTTCTTATGCTAGTAAAATTCTTCTTAAAATCATACTAAACAGAATTTCAGGAAAACTGGAAGAAGAAATGCCAAAAGCGCAATCAAGTTTCAGAAAGGACAGACAGAGGAACCAGAGATCAGATCTTAAGTCTGTCTAATCGCTGAAAAATGCAAAGAATTCAAAGTTCCAGTCATTTTGTGTTTTATAGATTATTCAAAAGCATTTGATTGTGTTCAACATGAGAAACTATGGAAAACAATGATTAATATGGGATTCCCAATCTATATAATTCAGCTGATTAAGCTACTATACTAGGAACAGGAAGGGACTTTAAGAACATGGGAAACACAAACTTATTCAAAATTGGTAAAGGTGTCAAGCAGACTGCATTTTGTCACTTTGCCTTTTTAATCTTTATGCCAAAGATATCATGCATTATGCCGAAGATATCGTGCTTTGGAAGATTTAGACATGGCATCAAAATTGGATGACTGAAGATAAACAACCTTCATTATGCAGATGATATTATGCTAATCTGCAATTCCAAGGATCATCTGAAAGAAAGTTTGTGAAGGAAGTAAGAAAAAAAGGATTGTCTCTGAATGTGAGTAAAACTAAAATTATGGTAATTGGTGATAATCTCAGTTCCAGTAAAGTGATGGTTAATGGGCAAGGTATAGAAGTTGATGAATTTGATTACTTGGGATTGAGAATAAATAAAAATGGTGACTGCTCAAACAATGAAAGGAGAAGACAAGCAATTGCTAAAACATTGGTCACTGATCTGATGAAATTTTGGAGAGATCAAGCACCTGAAGACAAAACTGAAAATCATTGATTTGATAATTTTTCCATTTGCTACTTATGGATGTGAAAAGCATGGAATCTGAAAAGTGTTGACAGAATGAAAATTGAGGCATTTGAGATGTGGCGTTACAGGAGAATATTGCATATTTCTTACCTTGATCAAAGAACTAATGAGTGGGTATTGAATAAAATTGGCAGGCCTGTAATTCTTCTTCATAGCATCAACAGAAGAAGACTCAAATATTTTGGACACGTTGCAAGAAGGGATCACTTTCTGTTAAAGAATATAATGGAAGGAAAAATTGAGGGGAAGAGGAGCAGAGGAAGACCTGCAACTAGGTGGAAAGATGGAACTAGTGATCCTCTGGCATGAAAGTTTGTGATGCTACTCATAGAGCACAAGATCGATGCAGTTGGAGGAAATTGATGGTAGCCACAAGTTTCTCGAGCTACATGACTAGAAGAAGATGGGTACTGACATAGAGTGCATGGAGTGATTAGTTGTTTGGTTAGTACTACTATTATTATTGTTAAGAAGAGGAAAAAGAAGACTGCACCATACAGTTTTCTGGAGGAATTCTGTACCTCCAGAAACAGGAAGGGCGGACCTAATTTTATAAAACTGAGCATAGTGTGACTTATTAGAAAGTGAAAAAAATCCACATCAGCAAGTAATGAGTAACAAACCTTTTACACAAGTCACTCAGAGAGAAACATCTGTTACTTTTGTTTATTGCATACAAACAGTTAATTATTCCTTCCAGTAAATCAGTAGCTGATTGGGCAAGAACTATACTACATACCATTCTCTCAAACCAGACATAATCAAAGCCATAAATATCCCAATAACAGCACAAAATATCACTATATCTGACACTCCTTATGTGAATTAGATGAAATCAAACTGTTGGAAATAGAAGATAAATTGTGCCGATGCCTTTATCTTACAAATATTCACAAAAGAGGAGATGAACATAGGTATACTGTACTTCCCTAGAAAGAAAACATATGACACCATAGGACTCTAGTGTCATGAATCACCTCTTGGTGGCCATTCTTGTTAGGATGAAATGCACATGGTCTTTCTTTGGGATAACACATGGTTTGTGGTGGTTGTTGAAATGATGCGCCTGCAAGCACAAGATGGTTGTAAACGGAGTGGTATTTACATTTCGAAAGTATGGTAAAGCTGTTGTTCAATGTGTGACATGATTTCGAACTGTAGTGGTTCTCCAGAGGAAACCAGAATGTTCATCATCCTCTGTGCAGCACAACTACTCTGCATCAGTGCAGAGTAGTTGTGATTCAGCAACATACTGCTCCAGAACAAATCCATCATAAGACAATAATATTATTGAATCAGCTTCATTGATCCTCACACCAAAGTAAATATTCAAAGTATAGAACACAAATAGGATATGAAAATGAAATAGCAGCACTGACCATGACCTTAATTCTCTTCAGGTAATTTGATGGAAGAATTGTGGCGAACATGCATTTTCCATTTAGGGTTCTTTTAAAGAGGTACAAAAATGCTTTTTGCTGTAACCATGTGGATGACTATGAGTAGGAGCAGACTGTTAGTTAGAAGGGGCCTGGGAAATGTTTTGGGGGGCTATAAACTTTTACAGCCTGTATTATTATTTGTGGAGATTATCAACTGCAAGGCCTTGTGATGGATGAATATTTGGCATAATGGGGAAGGAAGGGGTGGCCTGACATACTGGGTAATGATATGGCTGATTTGTTGATGGAAGAGCTAGGTACAAGTAAATGCAATAGAGCCTGATGCAGTTAAGGCAGAAATCAAGTTCAAGAACTGTGTGAATAAAAGCTACTTATCTTTCTTTTAAATTTCTTTATGGAATTTTTAATCTGAAAACATCTTTGGTGGCACCTAATACATTTTTGGACTGAAGCAAAACCAGTTGGTAGCAAAAATGTCAGACAGAAATGACGCAAATGATGTCACTTCCTAAATGACACTAATGCAATGAAAATATCTTTAGCACCTATTGCATTTTTGGACTGAAGCAAAGAAAAAAACAAATATGTCAGACGGAAATGATGCAAATTATGTCATTTCCTAAATGTCACTAATGCAGTCACTAATGCTGATTCGGTAGAGTAAGTAGCAGGCGTGACACATTTTCGTGACAAATTCGGTAGAGTAAGTAGAGTTACTCTACTGAATCAATGTTAATGACTGCATTAATGTCATTTAGGAAGTGACATTTGTGTCATTTCCATTTCACATTTTCGTCAAAGATGTTTTCACATAAAACATCTTTCGTGCACACAGGGTACACATGCGCTTTTTTTATAAGTTGATACAGAAGTTTTGAGTTTTTCAGCCCCTACAACATGCAGATTGGTTTTTAAGATATAATGCACACTAAACTATGTCAGTCAGCAAACTCTGACTGGAACTATTAATATGGAAAAATTCTTTAAACTAAGAAGAACCATAATAAAATTTATATCTTTCTATCAGTATTATGCCATAAATTCAAGCATAAAATATTTTCAAAGAAAATAAATATACATGAAAAATTGTGTCCTACCCTAAAATATATTTAAAAAAAATTTAATTAAAAAAATATGACTTATTTAATATACATTTCTGGTACACGATTTAATAAAAAATTAAATTGAGGTTATAAAAATGATAACCAGTGGGGCGACAACCCCAGATAGTGCTGGTGCACAGAGCTTGGTATCTGTACAGTGGTGCAACAAAGATTTTTGTCTTGCAAAAGCAAGATGATAAACAGATTGGAATAAGCAAAACAAAATCGAAAACATTGGCAGTTATTCAATCTTTATTTTGGCACCCCTTTCAGCTTTTAACCTGAGGCAAGAGCCTCGTTCGCCTCTGCATGGCTCTGTAAAACATCTTTCCCTGTCTAAATTAGTGAAGGTTATCTTCCTTATCAATTCCAAGTATTAAAGGCCAGTGAAAGATGAGTATAGAGATAATGTATAATGAACTGGTCAGTAGCATGCTACAACATTCAGAACAAAAAGAGAGAAAGAGAAAAAAAAAAAAAAAAAAGGATATTTAGTGCACTTCTGCTAATGCTATGCCATTGTGTGCTGAAATGATCCAATAAATGTTACAACTTCAAATATTTAATGCACTCGTAGTGGAAGCTGTATGACTTTATAAATAAATTTAATAAATTGGGGGACTTGGTTTGGTATACAGCTTACTTTCTATCATGAATTCCATAAGGCCAAAGCTTGTTTCTTTACAGCACTCAGAAGTCTGCTGGCTCCAAACAGAATTTGTAGATAGCAAGTTTCCAACTAAGTTTTAGAAGTCTTAAGTTAAATGTTAACTTTAACTTAGGTATAATTCTATTTGGAAAATCAATTTGTCATCCATTAGCTATACTCAGAGAACAAGTTTTTTGCACCAAATTGAAAAGGTTTAACAAAAAAAAAAAGTTTCTGTTCAGTGTTGTCATCGATAAAACACAAAATAGATGAACCAATAAATGTTTTACTGTATTAGTTCTCTCAGTTTCCATGCGAGAACCTACCAAATACTATTATGAAATAAGAAAAAAAATTGATGTTTAATTGGGCAACTGACAGATGTACAAGGAAGCTTGAAATAGGACAAATTATCCTAAGTCTTGCTTGGCTTTTTAACAATTTCTCATAGCAGTGCTGTTTGTGAGAGGATATTCAGCCAGGTGAAAAAGACAAAAACTCATTTCATATCTCATTTTCATGATGCTTTGGAAATGCTGTTATTTAGACACCAGGGTTATTGTTATAAAGAAAACTGACTCAACACTTCCAAAGAGGGTAAGATGTGCAATGACATCTTTCCCAAAATAATAATAATAATAATAATAATTGGTTGATGTTTAATAAGCAATCCAAACAAATTCACTGAAGAATTCTTGGTAAGCTAATGTTTGAAAGCATACTATACTGGTAAACAATCCTTTGTCTATGTTGTCAATGAAACTTAATTTCTAGTATAGTAGGTACTTTAAAAAAAAAATGATCAGAGGACTAGGGGAGAAAAAAGAAAATAATAATAATAAAAACATGAAATTAAAAAAAATTATAATAATAATAAAATAAAAAAATAAATAAAAATTATGATAAGACTTTCTTTATAGGAAGTCAAAACCACTGTTGTCATCCCATAAGTGACTTCTGTTGATGTAAAGTGAAAGAAGCAAAATTTTGAAAGGCAATAAAATTATTCCTGATTTCATAAGATTATGCCAGTGGTAGAAAAAAGGGTTTGATGAAAATACTCATAATTAGAACATATAAATAGAATGTGCTCAGAAGTCTTGACCTTACCACAAAAACAAAGATCGGAATCAGGAAGGTTAAATCGAGCTAATTTAACATTTACAGAGCCATGCCTCGTAGGAAGGAAACAAGAATATAGATTTAGCAAAAACCTTTTCAATGTACTTTTATTTACAAAATTAACATCACTGATAAAAGATTTAGTGACTTGACCTTTGGGGGAGGCAGTCCCACATTGCTGCCACCTTGACATAAGGATATTGAAGACTTTTTTTTTTTTTTTTTTTTTTTTTGAATCATTAGATTGATCAGTTTGAATGACGTTAAAGTCAAGAGGGATAGCCTTTTTAATAAAATAGCAAAATCCTCAAAAAACTAAGAAATGAAGTGGGCATGGAACCAGACATTACTTGTAACAGGAATTGAGACAGTTTTACAAGTTTTTGATAAAATTAAAAGAAAGCACCATTGTAATGTACACAGTTTACTCATGAAAGTTGAAAGCCTGGTCTGAGTAAACAAGACTGTAGCTGCATATGTAGCAATAGGCAGAATGACAGCTATGTAGAGAGTGGTTAATGTTTTTTGACTAAGGCTCCAGTCACAGTGAGTGATTTTGGTTATTATATCAGCAAATTTTTTCAATTTACCTCATAAAAAGGATAAATAAGTCAGATGGTTATCTATAATTAATCCAAGATATTTGGTTTTAGTGACATAAGGAATACTGGAAGCATTAAGTTTAACTAATGGAGGTCTGTAAGTGGATAAAGAACCTTTATATACAATCAGTTTTGTGTGTTGATTTGTTAGCTTTAGTCCATTCTGATAAATCCTGTAGGATGTTATTAGCTTGAGTTTCTATCTGGACCCTGGAGTTAGCATAGCAAAAAAGGACAAGATCGTCTGTGTATGCTATTGATAATAATCATCATATTGTTTAAGATTTAAAACCAAATTCCAAATTAGGGGACCAAGTATGAAACCTTGTGGGCAATCACAATTAATTTGTCTGTAGACAACCTGGAAGGTAGAAGCAACACAAATGTGTCTGTTTGAAAAATAACTTCTCAAATTGATAAATTATTAATACATTTTGTGTTTTATTATCTGTAGGGGTTTTTTTGGGAAAGGAAGAGTCATCATCTTGAATTGCTTGTTGAATAGGAGCAGCTGGAACTGAGCTTCCACAAACAGCTTCAGCAAAAGTATGAATAGTGCTAGGGCTTTTAACTGTTTTTTTTTTTTTTTTTTTCAAAAGAACTTATATTTTCAACTGCCAGATTAAAATGCAATTGGTGTCTATCCACTTGAACATTTCTGTTATTGAATGTTACTGTGGTAAAAGTAGACTTTGTTTTTAATTTTCCTGTGACCAATTTATAAATGGAACCCCCCAAGGAATTTGATTGCTATGCTCTGTGGCAGTGATTTTTATTCCTCAAGTTTACTTTTAAAAATAGCCTTTGTGTATTGTTTTTTTAAGAGTAATGTACTGCTGATAAAGTTGTTCAACATTGGTCAGGGGCCTGGTACTGCAGTGATGTTGATTGAGTTTGTGCCCTATGAAACTATTTACATAAATTAGTTAAATTTTGGTTCCACCAAGGAGTAATAATGTTCCTTTTAACTTTCTTTTTAGTGGCTTTAATAGCTGCCAAAATTATTGCATTTTGTAATGTAGAGACTAAGATAAGGAGATCAGAAGCTTGAAACCTGTCAGAAGTCGGCAGAGTAAGTGCTAAGGTTTAGAAAAAATTTTCCCAACAAACTGTTTTAGTAGAAAATGGGATGATTTTATTTAAGAGTTGTTGGAAACTGTAAGAAGGAACATTAAGAGAAAAGACTAAAGCACAGTGATCAGAAGTTGTACAGTCAGCATATGGAGCACAGTAGATGGAAAAAAGATATGTAAACGTGCCAGTAATATAAATACAGGTTATAAATTGGATGCATAAACTAGAAATTGCAGTTACATCTAATGAATTGTTAAAAACAATTAAGGAAAATCTTGGATGATCGTGATTGACCTGTTTAGCTCTGTTTAAAGAGGTAAAGCCAATAACTTTTCCTTTAACATAATATGTTAAAGGAAAAAGTGCAACATCAATTCTTGAATAAGTTGGTGTTGCACTTATTCAACATCAATTGACCATTCAAAAGTGGTATATCTAATTACATCACTGGCAGTTCTGGATTTATGAGCATTTATCTGTAATATTTTGAGAGATCCAGGAGTAGATTGCAAACTTAAAGAAGAGAATAAATTGAAATTATTCATAATTGATTCTAGAATGTGCCAGTTCTAGTACATTTAGGTAATCAGATGGAATGATGAAAATCCTTTCTTTGATGTTTACAGTTAAAACAACATGGGGCTCAGTTTTATTTGAGCAGTCAGCAAACACGTGGCCGCATTTTGGGCACAACCACAAGATCGAGAGTTGTGTGTGCAGGACTGCATAGTATGACCATAACCCAAGCACTGAAAACATCGTTACAATGGTCGATGAGGGTGTGAGCTCCAGCCTAAGAAAATTTTAAGTGAAGCAACACAAATATAAATGTGTGGAGAAAGGCTTATTATCCAATTTTCTATTGTAGTACATTTACTTTTAGTATTAAATATAAAGGAAATTTTTATTAATTAAGTCCTCCATAATTTCTTCTTTTGAAAATGCTAAATGTCATATATTTAGGACTGTTGGATTAGTTCTTTTTTGGAACTTCACAAGAAATATCAGCAGAAGAGATGGCATTGAAGTTAGTTATTTACAAAATCAGAATTATTCACAGTTTCAAGTACAGTTCCGTTGTTAAGTGTGAGTTGCAGCAACATAATTTTCACATTCCTAAAATCAGTTTTTAAAGTATTTGTAATCAAATTCTTAACATCATTACTGGTTTTCATTTCACTGTCTTCTTTAGCATAAATTATTAATACATTTTGTGTTTTGTTATCTGTAGGGGGTTTCTTGGAAAAGGAAGTCATCATCTTGAATTGCTTATTGAATAGGAGCATTTGAAACTGAGCTTCCACAAACAGCTTCAGCAAAAGTACGAATAGTGCTAGGGCTGTTATTATTATTTTTTTTTTCAAAACGGCAGTTTGTGAGCATCAGAAGTTATTGTGGAGAGAGTATCCACAACTTTGTTTAAAAGATTAGCTCCAGTTTTAACTTCATCAAGATCAGCCCTTAGTTTCTCATTGTCTATAAGAAGTGCTGTTATAATAGTTTCTAAACTGGACCATTTGTCCAAAATAAAATTGCCAGATGCTTTGGATATTCTATTACTTCACACATAAGATAGCTCATAATATCCTTCCTTAGGTAAGAAGTTGCTTAAAGTTGGTGATGCATCTTGATTATTGCCAGAATCAATTCAGCCTGAGCTATATCTACAACACTGTCCATTTTATTTACATTTTGTGACAACTATGGAACATAATTTGGTGCAAGTTGGCTAGAAGTAGGACCTGGGTTAGTCTTGTGATTCTCTAGAGCAGGGTTTCCCAAACTTTTTCAAAATTCAACCCCAGAATGAAAGAATAATTTCTCTAATTTTGTTTAGCATATTAGTATTAATGGTGGCAAATGATGTAAAGAAGGTAAGTTTATATAGTTTGCCTTCCTTGCATCCCACATCACCTGTACAACATCTGCTCTAATAATTTGCCTAGTTTTTCCTTAAATTTATTCAAACTGCTCACTTTCACAACAGCAGATGGAAGTTTGTTCTAACATTTGCCCACCCAAGTGGGTATTCAGCTGTTGGAACACAGAACTGAATGCAAATTTATGCATATCTTGTTCCTTCTCTGACATTCTCGTATAGAAGATATCCATTAAATCCAGAAGTGTTCTACCGGTGAGTGAATGACCAACCCACAAGTTCCAGTTAACCCCAGGGGCTCACATCTGGTGAGTATGGGCTTGGCACACCCAGGGTCCTGAGTTGAATATCATCATTCTTCTCTCTTGGTGATTCCCTTCTACTTCTGAATCTTGTGTTCTCTCTCTCTCTCTCTTGGGGTAAGTCAGAATTTTTTTGTTTTGGCTGGTGCAGCATAAGCCTCAGGCTTCCTTGCACCATATAGCTAATAATAATATTCAGAAAGTTAAAACTTCCCCACGATAGGCATTCTTATTTACTGGCTCACTATGTTTGTCTGTATTGTTCATTATACTCATCAAAGTCATTTGGCTTATAAATCACTCTTTTTGTTTTCCCAGTGCATTTATCAACTCACTAACTGAACATTATAATGGCCACCCATATCAGTTGGGTGTACTGCCATAGAATCTGTGCTTTGTAATAAAGAGCATTACTCCTCTTTCCCATCCTGCCCTTTCTGTACACATTGTACTTGCTGTATTCAAATTCTTTATCCCCTATATTAGAATGGCACTATTTCTGATATTCTATTAATGCCCATATTTGATGATGTAACAAAACTCCAAATTCACAAAATTTATTTACTGTGCTCCTAGCATTGCATAAGCAACTATAAATATCCTTGTTTGTGCTCTTAGTAACCTTTATGTAGCCTTTATATTTGCTTTGCCCATGAGGGCCCCACTATATCTTGTAATCCCCCACCCCTTGAAGCACTGAAAAAAAATTTATTTTGCCTCTGCATATGCCTTCCATTAAATTTAATCTGTGTATTGACCCACCCCAAAACTAGAAGTTTTCTAACCCAGCTGACATTGACACAATAAACATCAGCAAATATTCTTTAGCCTCTTTTTTTTTTTTTAAGTGTATTCTGCCCCTCCAAAAACACTCTCTCCTGTTAACAAACACAGACCATACTGAAAAACATTTTACCCAGTGAGCCTTGTCCAGTCTCTCCAGGGCCAAATTATTTGACAGCACTTATGGTATACACATTTTCTGTTCATGCCTGGACAAAATTTTAGACACTTTCAGGTTTAGTTCTAACTCTTGCCTATATCTCAGTATTTGTTGGTTATAAATATTATTTATTCCTGATACAATAAGAGAGAAACATTGTAATACTGTATTTTATTTGTATATAATCTCCATTTAAGGTTTTCCTTGAGTGAAGGCAGAGATGCTTGAACTACCATCCACAGGCTGAACATGGCCTGCAAAAGAATTTTGAAAATTGCCATTAGTCCAATCTTTGGAGTAAAATATGGAACTATAGGTTCAAAGTCAGTCAGCTTTAAGAAAGCAGACTTTTTTGCATCAGTCTGATTCCTTGCATTTGTCCTTACTAATACTAAGGCTGTTCAGATATAATTACAAACCCCAATGTTTTGACATACATGTGCAACTCAGCTGCAAGTGCTTTGAGATAATTTTTAGAAGTTTAATTACTAAAAGTTCTTTTTTTATTATTAATATTTATAATTATATATAAATATAATAAATATTTTATTATTAAGTGCATTAAATAAACCGCATGAAATAAACAGAATTATTTATTACAGTTTATTTACAGTTTGCTCTAAAAGTTTTTGGTTTGAAAATATAGCTATGAAAAAAATAGTTGACTTTGAGTGTTGTGTAGGAGAATAAATATTTCCTTATATTGGCAAGGAAAAATTTGTACTTTATTTGCAAAGAAACAGTAGTCTTATTAAACTTTTCACAAGTGACTCAGACAAACAAATGGCTGACAAGTTCAGAGTCCTCCAATTTTCAAAGCTGTTTTGCATCTTTTAAACTGCCTACTGTTTATTGGAAACACAGACCAGACATGGCCATATGTATGGAAAAAATTTCAAATAATGTATACTTTATAAACTTACACATTATTTGAAATGTACTTGACCTTGGGAAAACATAGCTATACAGATTGAGCACCATTATTTAAGATACAAAAATTTACCCCCAAGAGATATGTTAAATTGTGGTTCCCTTGTTTATCTCTCTATCTGTCAGTCAGTTTATTTTCATGAATTATTACAGTGTAATAAGTTCATTGCAGTCACAGTCTTGTTTCTTAGGATGAATTAAAATTATTAAATCATTTGTGCTACTAGAACACTACCTGAAAAACAGTGGCAACAAGAAACCAATAACAGTAAATGAAAAAATGCACCCGGGTACAGTCCTGAATAACAAGATGGATTAACAGTAAATTTACACAAGATAGCATGTTTAAAAGTGAAAAAAATATGTAAAACTACTGCCATAGTTTTAATACACATAACGACCTAAACTTTAATAAGATATATAGAGTAAGTATAACAAATTAAGACTCTAAATCACACAGTTTGATTATAGAGCGGAACAAGTCTAACACATTCAACCACTTAATTTAGAGTTCAGATTGTAAAAGCTAAAGAGTGTAAGAGCTTGGTTACAGATCAAAAGTATTTATACTTAGGTATATATATATTTAATTATTCATTTATTTTTATTTTGTTCTTTAATAGTGCTCAGAATTTAGAATTAGAAAATTTCCAGTATGAAGATGAAACTGAAGAATCTGCTAATGAGGAATATATCCTTCCATTGTTGGATAAGATTTTATATGAAAGGTAGGTATGTCTTTATTATTATTATTATTATTATTATTATTATTATTAGCCATATGGTGCAAGGAAGCCCGAGGCTTATGCTGCACCAGAGGGGGGGGGAATTATGAATTACTAAGAGACAGAGAGAGGGAATCATCAAGAAAGAGAAGAAAATGATGATATCCAGCTCAGGGTGTGCCAAGCCCATACTCACCAGATGTGAGCCCCATGTATGTATCATCACATTTCTTGTAACTATTCCACAAATACAAATTGTATCCCTATTTTAAAAGACATTATAATAATGAGATTTCATTCGTCAACAGGAATTATGCAGTGAAATGCAGACGGACAAAGGAATGGCTAGGTAGACAGAAGAGAAAACCATAGAAATATAAAAATGTAATAGACTATTCTTTATATCTCACCTATTACTTAACTGGTAAGATTAGCATTAGCATTAGTAGAGGCATTTGATGCAAGAAAGCAAGCTTATTCAGCATCAGCCAAAAAAAAAAAAAAAAAACCACTTCCACTTCACCCCTCTGTTCGTTCAAAATACCTGTCCAGCTGAGCCTTAAACTTATTTAGGCTATCAACTTCCACGACAAGGGATGGAAGTCTGTTCCACCAACCAACCAACCACCCGCTGGCTAAAGGCAAATTTCCGCACGTCTATCCTACATCTGTCTTTCCTCAATTTGAATTTATGCCCTCTCAGGTGATTATTCTGAACGAGAGGAAGAATCCCATCAGCATTGAGCATGCTCAAACCATTCAAGGCCTTATACACCTCTATCAGATCACCTCGCTGGTGCCTAGTCTCCAGACACTGTAATTTGCAAAACTTAAGCCTTTCTTTGTAAGAGCACCCCTTTGTTCCATTCACTAATCTTGTTGCCCTTCTCTGTACTCGTTCCAGCAGCCCTACATTCTTCTTGAAATGAGGCCTCCAGACCTGTATACAGTACTCTAGGTGTGGCCTGCCCATTGCCTTATACAAGGGAATAATCACCTCCTTATCCCTGCTAGAAAAATTCCTATATATCATTGACAATACACCATGAGCTACTCTTGCAGCCCGTCTGCACTGCTCAGAGAACTTCATATCTGCCTGCACAACCAACCCCAGGTCCCATTCATTCTCTACCACTGTCAGTGTAGTACCACAGAGTTGATACGTTGCTCTGGGGTTGCTGTTTCCCATGTGTAGTACTTTACATTTGTCAATGTTAAACTTCATTTGCCACCTCTCAGCCCATCTGCTCAACCTTTCCAGATCCTGTTGCAGCAGCATAGTGTCAGTAGTGTCCTTGACACTACCTTTGTATCATCTGCAAACTTCGACATTAAGCTTGATATACCCTCATCAATATCATTTATGAATACAGAAAACAATAATGGACCCAACACTGAGCCCTGAGGGACTCCACTAATAACATTAGTCCACGACGAGCAGTGTCCATTGATTACCACTCTCTCTCTTCTCCCCCTCAGCCACCCCTTTATCCACAGCAGCAATTTGCCTCCAATGCCACACTGCTCCAATTTGTGCAGCAGTCTTCCATGTGCAACAGTATCAAAAGCCTTTCTAAGATCCAAGAATATAATATCAAAGTTATTCCCTGCATCCAGTTCCTTTGTGACTGCATCATAGTATCCAATCAAATTGGTCAGGCATGACTTCCCCTTAACAAAACCATGCTGTGTCCAAGCTATAGCTGAAGTCTTGTCTAAATGATTCTGCAGTGCTTCTTTATCTAGTGCCTCCATTAATTTTCCTGGAACAGAAGTTAAACTCACAGGTCTATAATTACTTGTGTCAGCCTTTGATTCTCCTTTGTGAATTGGGGTGACATTTACACATCTCCAGTCTGTGGGTACCTCCCCTGAGTCCAAGGAAGCTCTCATAATTATGGCTAAGGGTTTTCTTACTTCCTTTGCTGCCTCCTTTAATATAACTGGATAGATCCCATCCACCCCGGGTGCCTTTCTTGTGTTTATCTTCAACAATTTCTCCTCCACATTACTCTCAGTTATTACAAGATTCTCTAGCTTACTGCTAGAGTTGAATACACCTCTGGCTTTCCCCTCGCTAAATAACTCCTCATGTGTGAATGTCGATGCAAAATATTCATTTAGTTTGTTAGCTACCTGAGCAGGATCATCAACAGATGACCCATTGATATCAAGTGGACCAATCTGATTCATCCCCTTCCTTCTAGAGTTTACATAAGTAAAGAATTCTTTGCATCCCTTTCCAAAGATTTCTCGTAATCTGCCTTCGCCTGCCTAACCTCCTCTGTAACTTGGTTACAGATCAACTTGTATCTATCATAGGCTTCTGTGTCATGTGTTAATTTGTATGTATCCCATGCATGTTTCTTCTCTGCCATATGCCTCATCAGTTCATCTGACATCCATTTAGGCCGAAACCTTGAACAATATTTCTTAGTTGGTATGTAAAGCCTAGTAGCTTCCAAGATAAGTTCTTTGAATGCTTCCCATTTTGCATTTGCTGTTGTAACATATCAGTTGGTCCCACTGTATAGAATTTAAATACTGTCTCAGTCCATCATAGTCGCCTTTACGAAAGCAATAACCCTTCCCTTTACCCCTAATGGTAGTTATCTCTTTGAGTAAATCCCACTTCAGCACACTGTGATCACCGTCACCTAGTGGTTCATTTATCTGCAGATTCTTAATGCATGAAGAATCACTGCTGATAATCAAATCAAGAGTATTCCTCCCTCTAGTTGCCTCCCGAATATGCTGATGTAGAAAACAATCATCCAATGAATCCACAAAAGCCTTGCTAGTGTGTGAGTGATCAGCCCCCAAATTCCAGTCAATATCTGGGAAATTAAAATCTCCCATTATAAGACTCTCTGATTTACTGGCCCACTCTATTTCCCTGTACAGTTTCTTATTATACTCATCAGAGTCATTAGGCCTATAGCACACTCCTACTCTCAATTTTGTTCTCTCAATGCTTATGTCACACCAAACTGAGTCGACACTGCACTGTCCAGCGATGTCCACTGGCTTCACTTCCTTGGATTTTATGTATTTCTTAACTAATAGCATAACCCCTCCTCCCTTCCTATCTAGTCTATCCTTTCTGTAGACGTTGTACTCCCCAAATTCCAGTTCTGCATTCCTTATATCTGTGTGACACCACTTCTCTGATATCCCAACAATATCTGCCTTTGATGTTTTGAGCAATACCTCAAATTCATCAAATTTATTTACTAAACTCCTAGCATTGGTGTACACGCAAGTATACATGCACCTATTTCTATTCTTAGCTACCCTAACACAACCCATGTGTTTACTTGTGCCGCAATGACTCCCGGCAGTCTCTGAAATATCCTGCATCTTGTTTTTCAGGCTTCTGCTCATTCCAATAGAAGCAGTGCAAGAATCTCTTTCACCTCTGCCAGTGGCTACTGTTAATCTATTCGTCTTTGTCTCCCCCCAAGCTAGCAGTTTTCCGACCCGCCTAACACTGCCTCGATAGCATCAGCAAATATTCTTGCACTCTTTCTATTTAAGTGTATCCCAGATTTGAGGGAATTTGGTATGTCCTGAAAACTCAAGATTAATTTAAAACATTTTATTACATCTTTTAATCATTAAATTTAGGGTAACCTCAAAATTAATTTGGGGTAGGGAAAACTTATTCCCCTTTGTTACATTTGGGGAAACTTATTCCACATTTCTGTTATAAAAATTAAATGCTTTCTGTATGTAGTAGGAAAAATCTTAAGAGGCAGCGATTAAGGGATGCGATCTAGAGATATTTAGATAGAAATGACATTCTGAAGATCACACAACATGGTTTTGTTAAGTGAAAATAATGTTTAACTAACCTAGCAAGTTATTTTGACATAGATACTCATGAACTAGGTGTAGGGAACAAATTGAACATGCTTATTTTGGATTTCAGCAAGGAGAGGGTTGTGATTAATAGATATTCTTCAGATTGGTGTAACATCTGAAGTGTGATCTCCCAAAGATTGGGTTTTGGACCACTGTTGTTTTTTTCACGGAACCATTGCTCTAAAAATTTCACTCATTTCACAACCATTTGCTCTAAAAATTTGTTCAGTTCTTCCATGAATTTATTTAAGCTATCAACTTCCACAACAACAGATTGAAGTTTGTTCTGGCAATCAACTGTCTTTTGGCTAAAGGCAAATTTCTGAACATCTATTCTACAACTATCCTTCCTCAATTTAAATTTATGCCCACTCAGGTTCATAATCTGAGCAAGAGGAATCCTATCAGCATTAAACTTTCTCAACCCATTCAAGGCCTTATACACCTCAATCAGATCATCTTGCAGGTGCCTAGTCTCTAGACGCTGCGATTTGCAGAATTTAAGCCTTCCTTGGTAAGAGCACCCCTTCATTCCTCTAACCAGTCTTGTTGCCTTCTACTCATTCTTGCAACTCCACATCCCTCCTAAGCCGACCGGGCTAGCCGTGTGGGTAAAGTGTCTGCCTGGCAACCCAAAGGTCGCGGGTTCGATTCCCTCCTTGGGCTTGGATCAAAGTACTGCAAAAACCTTGGGAGGTGCATTATGACCACAGAAGCCTATGCGCCAACAACTACCAAAAAAAAAAAAAAAAAAAAAAAAATCTCTCCTAAAATGAGACCTCCAGACCTGTACACAATATTCAAGGCGTGGCCTGACCATTGCCTTATACAAAGGGATAATCACATCACCTCCTTGTCTCTGCTAGCAAAATTCCTATATATCATTGACAAAACTGCATGACCTGCTCTGGCAGCCCGTCTGCACTGCTCAGAGAACTTCATATCTGACTGCACAATTACCCCAAGTCTTTTTCGTTCTCTACCACCCTGAGTGTAGTACCACACAGTTGGTACATTTTTCTGAGGTTACTGCTACCCATATGCAGTACTTTGCATTTATCAATGTTAAACTTCAGCTGGCACTTCTCAGCCCATCTGTTCAACTTTTCTAGATTCCTGCCAATCTTTGTATCATCTGCAAATTTTGACATTAAGCTTGATATATCTTCATCAATATCATTGATAAATATACAAAACAATGATGGGCCCAACGCCAAACCCTTGGGAACGCCACTAATAACATTAGTCCACGAAGAGCAGTGTCCATTAATTACCACTCTCTGTCTTCTCCCTCTCAACCATCCTTTTATCCATTGTAGCAACTTGCCCTTAATGCTATACCGCTCCAATTTGTATAGTAGTCTTCTTTCAACTCTGTCAAAAGCTTTTCTGAAATCCAAGTACAGTGGAACTTGGTTATAACAAGCATCAAGGCTCTGACAAAATTTCCTCATTATAACCATTACTCATTATATCAGTGGTAGTGGAGATGGGGAAACCCCTGGGTCCATTAGACAATGAACGCTTTATATCAGTGGTGAGTTAAATCTACCTTCTATTTTTTTATTCTCAATAACTTGATAAAAAAGACAGATTCAAAAAACAAAAATATTAGAGAAAAAAAATAATATAAGTATATACCTACATATTTGTATTAATATGCTTATATAAACTACAATACACTTATTATTAAACACAATTTATTTCTCTGTAATTAAAAACAATACTATTTAATAATAAACATGATTTCAATTAGTCTTTATTTACAAATCTTAAAATTGATGTTTGTTTTAAAGGCGCTTCCGTAGCCAGGTGGGAAGGAGCAGCAGTGCGCAGCACACGCTTCTTGATTAGACCGGGATTCGAGCCTGTCACCACCAAATACGGAAGATGCGTAAAGGTCAAGGAATGACCACCGCATATTCCGGAGCAATATGGCCTTAGTTGCTAATGCTCCTAAAAACCAACTAACCAACCGTTTGTTTTAAAGATTTCACTTTGATATTTCTTAGGTTTTCCCTTAAAACACCCAATGCATTAAAAGTCTCATTACTTGCCTCAGTTCCTTCAAAAAAATCGACTAATGTGTGTCCACTGCACCTTGAGCTTGTGAGATTGTTGGCACTGATTTTGATTCACTTTCACTAGTCATCATATCATCACAATCATTGTCTTTATAATCTTTGTTGAGCACAGCATCTACAATGTCACTCTCTGTAGGAAGACCACTAATTAACAAGTTTTCATTGACTGGTACAAATTCATTGATGTTATCTGTATTAAAACCTACAACGTAGTTACATAGCAACCATTTGGATAATGGTAAACTGTTTTCTTCATTTCCATCTTCATCTACGATTGAAATTTCATTTGAATTTAATTTTGATTTGTTGAAGCAATTCGATATGGTTGTTGAAATAACGTTGTTCCATGTATCATTCAATAAATTTATAGCATCCACTCCTACCCTCATTTTCTTTGATCAAATGTAGAACTAGAAATCTTTTATAAAATCCTTTCAAACTCTTGATTACATCTACATCCATTGGTTGTAAAATTGATGTTGCATTAGGAGGCAGAAACACCAGCTTAAAATTTAAAATCTGTGGATGTGCACTACAGTAATCAACTAAAAATATTTTCTTTTTTTTGAATAGCTCCTTATTCCAATCATTTATGTATTGCTAAAAAATATCCGAAGTCATCCAAGCTTTCTTGTTTGCAATGTAATCCACAGGAAGTCTCCTTACGTTTTTGAAATGTAAGGAAGCTTCCTTTTTAACAAGGTTTTAACGATTTTCCGATAACAAATTTTTTTTTTTTTTTTATCAGTTCCTGTCATATTTGTGTATATGAGCACCGTCAAGCGAGCCTTTGATTTTTTCTGCCAACACATTTTTCCCTTATGAATTTAAATGTATTGTCAGGTGTCAAATTATAAAAAAGTCCTATTTCGTCAGCATTGTAGATGTCTTCGTCATTGAAATCTTTCCTAATTTCTGCCCAAACACAGTCAATTTATTCATTTGCCATTATTGGATCTGCAGATAGAGATTCTCCACTAATTTTCAAGGTCAGACCATCTATTGAAAATCCAGAACTTCTTTGTGTAGTGAACCATTGAAGCAGTGCTTCATCAACGTTTGTAACCTCGCACTTTCTAAATTTTTTTATTTTTTTTTGGTTATGCTCTTTTCCTGATATGTAAACATCTTTATTCTTCCACAATGTCGATACACTTGAAGAGGACAAAGAAAACTTTTTACACTTCACCATGTTCTAACTCTCAAATAATTTTGACTTTTTCACGGATCTAGAGACACTTTCTTTTGTTAGTAAACATGTTTCCAAAGGAAGGATTTGTTTTTAACTGATTTTACTTTAAAATGATAAAGTAATCTGCATACAAAGTTCTTAGAAATCCCAAAATGCATACAACATTCTTAGGTCCAGAAATAAATTTATGGTTTAGTGAATACAAGATAATTTGTAAATAGGGTAATGTGACAAGCAGAACACCAATGCACTATTGTATAGCCCCGTCCCCAGAAGGACAAGGTTATAAACTGGCCGCTAATCCGATGCAGGTGGTCATAAAGCTAAGTTGCCCTTTTTATTTTCGTATTTTCCAAGAATTGGGTTTTTTCAACTAGCCAAGCAATTAAAAATGTTATCATAGTTACCAAAATTTGTTCAGTATATCTGTGTAGTACGCTCGTTATAACAGTGAGCGATTGTATGGGAATAAACATAAATTAAAATCATTGTGGCTTTTCGCTCATTACAGCTCTGATCTTGTAAAAGATAGCGAATGCTTAGAAAGTGGTACTCACCTTGAATTAATCTGCGATGGCTTACTTAGGCAGCATGGTTAATATTTAGGTTGAATTGTTAAGTTGAATAAAATTAAAAGGGGGGAAAATAGGTAATTGTTGACTGAGTTAAAATAGGCACAAGGAAACAGAAGCGTACATATCTGATCTGATCCTTGGTTGTCATTGAAGTAAAGAAGCAAAAGAATAATTGAAAATTAAATAATGTGAATACAATGAAGTCAATAGTTGTTACGGGGACTTTCGTTATTTAAAACGTCTTCAGTTGGCAATGTGTGGAGAGTGAATGCGCATGGTATTTAAGAAGTAAATTATACTCTCGTGATGCCTTTTTTTAACATGTGGGAACTTTAAAGGGAAGTTTGGAATTTAGAATTTTAAGGTTTGAATGGTGCCGGTACCATTCAATAGCTAGGACTTCATATTGAAGTATTCTGTATCCGGATTTACAGAATATTTCAATATGAAGTACCACTACCAAATTTGGCTCATCAAAAACATCCAACACCCGTGCATACTATCATTTCCCTAGTCTCATGTCTAACCAATCTGTTACAGAACTTACAATTCATGCCGAGACCCACAACCCCCTCATTGACTCTGCCATTTCCATCATTAAACTAAAATCCAGCTACAGAATACTTCAATATGAAGCCCTAGCTATTGAATGGTACCAGCACCATTCAAACCTTAAAATTCTAAATTCCAAACTTCCCTTCAATCTTTCCCTAATTTGGAATCGCGATTAAAGTTCCCACATGTCAAAAAAGGCATCATGAGAGTATAATTTATTTCTTAAATACCATGCACATTCACTCTCCACACATTGCCAACTGAAGACGTTTTAACTAACGAAAGTCCCCGTAACGACTATTGGCTTCACCGTATTCACATTATTTAGTTTTCAATTATTCTTTTGGTTCTTTACTTCAATGACAACCAAGGATCGGATGTGTACACTTCTGTTTCCTTGCGCCTATTTTAACTCAGTCAACACTTACCTATTTACCCTCTTTTAATTTTATTCAACTTAATAATTCAACCTAAATATTAACCACGCTGCCTAAGTAAGCATTCGCTATCTTTTACTAGTCTATTAACACGGTACTTGAAGATCTCTAAAACTTCGCAGCGCTGATCTTGTTATTTTCGTGCTCGTTATAACCAAGTTCGACTGTATATGTGATATCAAAATTATTTTTTGCATCTGGTTTCCTTGTAACTACATCATAGTATCCAATCAGATTGGTCAGACAAGACTTCCTCTTAATGAATCCAGGCTGTGTCTGAATTATTACTGCAGTCTTGTCTAGATGATCCTGCAATGCTTCTTTAACCGGTGACCCCATTATTTTCCTCAGAACAAGTTAAACGAACAGGCCTATAATTACTCGTGTCATACTTTGATCCCTCTTTGTGAATTGGGGATACGTTTGCACTCAGGGGAGATCCCCAGTCTGTGAGGATCTCCCTTGAGTCCAAGGATGCCCTCATAATTATGGCAAAGGGTTTGCTTATTTCCATTGCCACCTCCTTTAATATAACTGGATTGATCTCACCCACTCCAGGTGCCTTTCTTATATTTAACTTCAACAATTTGTCCTCTACTTTGCTTTCAGTTATTACAAAATCATCGAGCTCCATGTTAGATATTAATAAGCTTCTGTCCTCCACTTCCCTACAGAATTCCTCATGTGTGAAAATTCAAGATGCAAAATACTTGTTCAGTTTGTCAGCTATCTGAGCAGGATCATCATTAGTTGAACCATCGATATTAAGTGGACCAACCTGATTCATCTTGTTCCTTCTAAAGTTTATATAAGTAAAGACGTCTTTGCTGTTTTGCATCCTTTGCCAAAGATTTCTTGTAATCTGCCTTCACTTCCCTAACCTCCTTTGTAACTTGGTTACAGACTAGCTTATATGGCTTCTGTGTTGATTGATTATTTATATACATCCCATGTGTTTTTCTTCTCTGCAATGAGTCTCATTAGTTCATCTGACATCCATTTAGGCCTAAATCTTGAACAGTATTTCTTAGTTGGTATGAAAAGCCTAGTAGCTTCCAAGATTAAATCCATGAATGCTTACAATTTATAATTTGCTGTTGGTAACATCACCAGTTGGTCCCACTGTATAGAATTCAAAAACTGTCTGAGACCACAGTAGTCACCTTTATGAAAACAAAAACCCTTCCCTTTACCCCTGATTGTAGTTATGTCTTTAAGTAAAGTCCCATGTCAGCTGTGATCACTGCCACCTAGTAGTTCCTTTATCTGCAAATTCTTAATACACGAATAATCACTGCTGATAATCAGATCAAGAGTATTAATCTCCCTGGTTGCCTCTTGAACATGCTGCTGTAGGAAACAATCATCCAATAAATCCACAAAATTCTTGCTAGTGTGCAAGTGACCAACCCACAAGTTCCAATCAATATCTGGGAAATTAAAATCCCCCAGTTTAAGACATTCTGATTTACTGGCCCACTCTATTTCTCTGTATACTTGTTCATTGTACTCATCAGTAATTTGTCCTATAACGCACTCCTACCCTCATATTTGCTTTCCCAGTGCTTATTTCACACCAACCTGTCTCAACATTGCACTGTCCACCAATGTCAACTGGATGCATTGCCTTAGATTTTCTTAACTAACACCATAATCTCCCTCCCTTCTATCCTGTCTAACCTTTTTGTACACATTATACTCCCCAAATTTCAATTCTGCATTTCTTATGTCAGTGTGACAACACGCCTCTGATATCCCAACAATATCTACCTTTGATGTCTTGACCAGCACTTCAAATTCATCAAATTTATTTACTATGTGCCTTGCATTGGCATACATGGAAGTATACATGCACCTGTTCTTACTCTTAGTTACCCTAATACAGCCCATGTATTTACTTGTTTCAAGATGACTCCCAGTAGTTCCTGAAATACCCAGCAATTTGATTTCCAGGCTGCTGCTCATTCCAATAGAAGCAGTGCAAGAATCGCTTCCATGTCTGCTTGCAGCTACTTTTAATCTGTTAGTCTGTGAATCCCCCCTCCCAAGCTAACAGTTTTCCGACCCACCTGACATTGCCTCGATAGCATCAACAAATATTCTTGCACCCTTTCTATTTAATTGTATCCTATCTCTGAAGAAGCAATCTCTCCTGTTAACAAGCACTGACCATGCTAAGAAAAATTCTATCTCATGAGCCTTGCACAATCTCTCCAGGGCCAAATTGATTGATAAGGCTCTCATCATATACTTCCTACTTTCATGGCACCTCCGTAGCCAGGAGTGCAGTGCATAGCAGGAGTGGCAGTGCGTAGCACATGCTTCTTGATTAGACCGGGGTTCGAGCCCGTAACCACCAAATATGGAGGATGCGGAAAGGTCAGGGAATGACCACCGCATATCTCCGGAGCAATATGGCCTTAGTTGCCAATGCTCCTAAAAACCAAATAACAACAAAAACAAACCTACTTTATTGTCTAGGCAGAATTGCATACACTTTGAAATTTAACCCTAACTCATGACATTTTTTTCAACATTGACCTGTACTTGTTGAGTAAATCTGCAGATCTCTTACTTATAAAAAATTGAATAAAATTTAAATACAATGAATATTTCTATTTATATGTTCGTCGAACTTCTCTTTTTTGATTCAATCAATTTGGCAAGCACAGTTGAGTGCTTCACAAGCATGGGGGAATTCAGACTTATGTAGCGTTCCGTGGAACGCAACCCTTGCATAAGTCGGGGGGGTTCCTGTACTTCCTTGCTTCCTCACTTCAGATTACAATTTTCCTTTGATTTCTTTAAAAAATTTTCCCTGATGACATTTATTCTAAAATTTGGAAGCTTGTGTAGGTACTTTGTCATATGCTTTTTAAAGGTCAACAATCCCGATTACAGGTTTTAATATTTTCCACCGATATCTGTAATTTGTCTTAATACAAATTTTATTTTGACATCTCTTATTTGGCTTAAAATCTGACTATTCTTCCCTGGTGTTCACATAATTCTAAACCTTTTCTGCAAAGTACTTAATATGAATTCTGCTCGGTATCCTAAGTAAAATTTTCTGCCCTCCACCTTCATTTTTCGTGTTTGTGAATTTAGCAATTGTCTTGCTCTATATTCCAGAACTTTTTCTTCAAAAAACAACCTCTGGACAATGCAGCAGTCATTACTATACTGTGTCCTGCCCACCTTTTGCACTTGATGTTTTCCATGGCCTTTTTTATTTCAGTTGTGGAGATAGAATTCAGAATTTCCTTCATTTCAACCATTTCTTCTTTGTTTAGCAGTTTATCACGTTGTTCGTACCATGCTTCTAAAGTATATTTCTTTTCTCTTTTGACTTCATCTTTATCATTTTTGTTCACTTTTTTTAGGATTCCCCTACTCTTTTCTAGTCTGATATTTATAATTACTTTTTAATTTGGGAAGATTTTGAATAAGACATGAAAAAACAAATTTTTTGTGTCTTTTTGTACAACATTCTCATCCTTGTATTTCGTGTCTGTATGTACTGCACTTTTAGGGCAGTTCAGATATGTTCTGTTGTTGTTTTTTTTTTTTTTTTTTTTGACACGAATGTGTGAGATGTGCATTTCTAGTTTTTTCAACAGTTACATTGCACTGAGCTTAAACTTTCACTAGATACTACAATTCTGTTTGTTATTTTAAGTTTGGCAGTGTTAGGTGGGTTGGAAAACTGCTAGCTTGGGGGGTTACAAGGACTAATAGATTAACAATAGCTACTGGCAGAGGTGAAATTGATTCTTGCACTGCTTCTATTGGAATGAGCAGCAGCCTGGAAAACAAGATGCAGGATATTTCAGAGACTGCTGGGAGTCATTGCGGTACAAGTAAACACATGGATTGTGTTAGGGTAGCTAAGAATAGGAACAGGTGCAGGTATACTTGCATATATACCAATGCTAGGGTTTGGTAAATAAAATTGATGAATTTGAGGTGCTCAGAACATCAAAGGCAGATATTGTTGGGATATCAGAGACATGGTGTCACACAGATATAAGGAATGCAGAACTGGAATTTGGGGAGTATAATGTGTACAGGAAGAATAGACAAGATAGGAAGGGAGGAGGGGTTATACTATTAGTTAAGCAACTCATAAAATCCAAGGAAGTGAAGCCAATCGACATCGCTGGACAGTGCGGTGTCGAGTCAGTTTGGTGTGACATAAGCATTGGGAAATCAAAATTGAGAGTAGGAGTGTGTTATAGGCCTAATGACTCTGACGAGTATAATAAGGAACTGTACAGGGAAATAGAGTGAGCCAGTAAATCATAGTCTTATAATGGGGGATTTTAATTTCCCAGATATTGACTGGAATTTGTGGGTTGGTCACTCGCACACTAGCAAGGCTTTTGTGGATTTATTGGATGATTGTTTTCTACATCAGCATGTTCGGGAGGCAACTAAAGGGAGTAATACTCTTGATCTGATTATCAGTAGTGATTCTTCATGCATTAAGAATCTGCAGATAAAGGAACTACTAGGTGGCAGTGATCACAGTGTGTTGAAGTGGGATTTACTCTAAGAGGTAACTACCATCAGGGGTAAAGGGAAGGGTTTTTGCTTTCGTAAAGGTGACTACGGTGGTCTGAGACAGTATTTAAATTCTATACGGCAGGTCCAACTGATGATGTTACCAACAGCAAATTCAAAATGGGAAGCATTCAAAGAATTTATCTTGGAAGCTACTAGGCTCTACATGCCAACTAAGAAATATTGTTCAAGGTTTAGGCCTAAATGGATGTCAGATGAACTAATTAGACATGTGGCAGAGAAGAAAAATGCATGGAATACATATTAATTAATGGGTGACATGGAAGCCTATGATAGATATAAGTTGATCTGTAACCAAGTCACAAAGGAGATTAGGCAGGCAAAGGCAGATTATGAGAAATCCTTGGCAAAGGATGCAAAGAAAAACAACAGAGTTCTTTACCTATGTAAACTCTAGAAGGAAAGGGATGAATCAGATTGGTCCAATGGATATTGATGGTTCAACTGTTGATGATCCTGCTCAGGTGGCTAACAAACTAAATGAATATTTTTCCATCTACATTCATCCATGAGGAGTTATTCAGGGAGGGGAATGCCAGAGGTGAGTTAAACTCTGCCAGTGATCTGGATGATATTGTAATAACTGAGCGGAAAGTGGAGGAGAAATTGTTGAAGATAAACATAAAAAAGGCACCCAGGGTGGATGGGATCTATCCAGTTATATTAAAGGAGGCAGTAAAGGAAGTAAGCAAACCCTTAGCCATAATTATGAGAGCTTCTTTGGACTCAGGAGAGGTACCCATGGACTGGAGATGTGCAAATGTGACCCCAAACCACAATGGAGAATCAAAGGGCAACAGAGTTAATTACAGACCTGTTAGTTTAACTTCTGGTCCAGGTAAATCAATGGAGGCACTGGTTAAAGAAGCACTGCAGGATCATCTAGACAAGACTTCAGTTATAGCTTGGACACAGTATGGTTTTGTTAAGGGAAAGTCTTGCCTGACCAATTTGATTGGATACTATGATGTGGTCACAAAGGAACTGGATGCAGGGAATAACTTTGATATCATATATTTGGATCTTAGAAAGGCTTTTGATACTGTTGCACATGGAAGATTGCTGCACAAATTGGAGCAGTGTGACATTGGAGGCAAATTGCTGCTATGGATAAAGGGATTGTCGAGTGGGAGAAGACAGAGTGGTAATCAATGGACACTGCTCATCATGGACTAATGTTATTAGTGGAGTCCCTCAGGGTCCAGTATTGGGTCTGTTGTTGTTTTCTGTATTTATAAATGATATTGATGATGGTATATCAAGCTTAATGTCCAAGTTTGCAGATGATACAAAGGTTGGCAGGGTTGTTAAGGACACTAATGACAGTACGCTGCTGCAACAGGATCTAGAAAAGTTGAGCAGATGGGCTGAGAGGTGGCAAATGAAATTTAACATTGACAAATGTAAAGTACTACATATGGGAAGCAGCAACCCCAGAGTGAAGTATCAACTCTGTGGTAGAGAATGAAAAGGACCTGGGGGTAATTATGCAGGCAGTAAAGTAAAAAAGTAAGATATGAAGTTTTCTGACAGTGCAGATGGTCTGCAAGAGTAGCTCATAGTGTCTTGTTAATGATATACAGAAATTTTTATAGCAGGGATAAAGAGGTGATTATCCCCTTATATATGGCAATGGTCAGGCCACACCTTGAGTACTGTATACAGGTCTGGAGGCCTCATTTTAAGAAGGATGTGGAGCTGTTGTAATGAGTACAGAGAAGGGTAACAAGATTAGTGAATGGAACAAAGGGTTGCTCTTATGAAGAAAGGCTTAAATTTTGCAAATTACAGTGTCTGGAGACTAGGCACCTGCAAGGTGATCTGATTGAGGTGTATAAAGCTTTGAATGGTTTGAGCATGCTCAATGCTGACGGAATTCTTCCTCTTGCTCTGAATAATCATTTGTGAGGGCATAAATTCAAATTGAGCAAAGACAGATGTAGGATAGATGTGCGGTAGTTTGCCTTTAGCCAGCAGATGGTTGGTTGGTGGAACACACTTCCATCCTTTGTTGTGGAAGTTGATAGCCAAAATAAATTTAGCTGAGCTGGTCAGGTACTTGGAACCAACGGAGGGGTGAAATGGGAGCATATTTTTTTTTTTTTTTTTTTTTTTTTGGCTTATTTTGCATAAGCTTGCTTTCTTGCATCATATGCCTCTACTAATGCTAAAGTTAAGAGTACCTAGCCATAATTTTGTGAATTATAATGATTTAATACAAATCATGCTATCTCTACTCTGTAAGTTAAGACAGTGCACTCTGTGTATGAAGTGCTATCAATTCTGTATTAATTTCCTTTCAGTCTTTGCAGTTGAATAAGATAGTTCGTTTTCATTTGAATAGCTTGAGAGAGCATATGAGTAGGGTTGCCAGATTTTTATGACTGGATTAAAGGACACTCAAAAATAATGCTACCACTCTCCAATTCTCACTGCACCCCTCTCACCTCAAAAAAAGGAAAAATGAATGATTTTTTAGTTAATAATTAAACATTTTGTTTATATTTTTTTAGATTTTTGTTTAAAAATTATAGTTTTCATATTGACTATAAATATTTCTAAATTTTTTTAATTTAGAATTTAAAATATTTAATGGTAGACCATGGCTTTCTATGGGGAAGGATATGAATTGATATATAAGGATAATGAATGATATAGATGATATAAAAAAATAAATCAATCCAAGTTTAGTGCATTAATTGACATCAAGCTGAAGTAATTTTAGGTAGGTGAAAAAAAGCAAAAAAAAAAAAAACATACTGATTTAATAGCTAGAAATCATTCACATTGAACATATTTTGTACTACTTCGAGCAGCCTTAAGAACTTCAGCATCATCTTTAATTTTCTCAGAAAAATCTAAACAATTATCTTTAAAATTGAAGTAGATCATTAGTTTACTTTTTGTGAGTGTAACTGAACTTCTGTTTTGCCCAACCCTCCACTTTGAGTTCATTACAGTAAAAATCTTTTCTGAATTTGCCAAAGTTCCTGGCATTGAAAAAAGATATGAAATGACCTTGAAAATATTTGAAAGCTTAAAATCAACACTTTTCAAAATTAAATGCCATTGACTCAAAGTACTTGAACAAGTTTTAAATTTTTCACAGGTTGACGCAGTTTCATAATTTGTTTTCAGTACTGAAACCTCATCAGATAAATCATTCATATTCAACTTTATTCATTAACCCTCCTATTGTGTTTGGGTCAATATGATCCGGTCGCCCTCTTTTAATGGCCATAAATCCTATATTTATTTAAATACAGTAAAATCTCGTTAATACAAACTCGTTTTATACAAAGTACTCGTTTATATGAAGCACATACCATTCCCCAGTGAAAAGATAGGCTTTTCTATGTAAATATATTTTCTTTTTCACTCCACGAGAAATAAATATTGTCATTTTGTATGCTTAATACAAATCTTGGCAGAGCAATCCGATTATTGCCCCCAGCCACCTGACTCCCTACTTCCTGAAGAATGGCACTGATTTGTTAGAAATTAGTTTTGTGTAAACAAAAGCAGTTTATGATAGCTACAATATCAAGTGCACTCTGAAAAACATCTTTCTGAAGGATGAGTTGTTAAATTAACAAAAGAATAAAAAGGTTTTCTAAGTTGTTTACATGCATTCCCTCGCTCTCCACGGGAATAAGGTCAGTTGCAATTGTTACCCCAGTTCAGAGTCTTTTGCTGTCGTGTACAGCAATCTATTTTTTTGTGCCATTTTATCTGAGCTGACGTCTTTTTCGGAACTTGTCTTTAAATTAATTTAAAATTTGTTTATATTAAATCTTATGTAGCAGTATTATGGCGACGAAACATGGACGGACAGAATTAAGGATGGAAAGAAGCAAAATACAACATTCCTTTACCTACTTTATCTACAATGCTGAAAAACCGAAAAAGACTTGAAGTAGTGCGTAACACTGGAGCAGCAATGAAAAACAGGAAACGAATTTGTGGTGCAAAACACGAGGAGCTTGAAACAAAACTTTGAGTGGTACCAACAAATGCTTGCATCTAATTTGCCAATATCAGGTCCGATTTTGCAAGAAAAGGCAAATCATCTAGCTCAGCAACATGGGATTAGTGACTTCAAATGCAGCAGTGGCTGGCTCCAAAGATTTAAAAACAGGAATAACTTGGTTTCGCGAAATGTTTGTAGTGAGTCTGGATTAGTCGACAAAGAAAAGACTACAGTCTGGTTGTGTTCTGTACAGTCCATCCTTGTAAAATATGAGGCAAAGGATATTTTTAATCTCGACGAGACAGATTTATTTTATAATTTGCTGCCAAACAAAACATTTGCTGTTCGAGGAGAGTCTTGTCATGGTGGAAAATTAAGTAAACAAAGACTGTTCTTTTATGATGCAATTCAGATGGCAGTACAAAACTATGCCCACTTGTGATTGGTAAGTTTTCCAAGCCAAGATGTTTTAAAGCAGTTAACCAACTTCCCTGTGATTATGAGGCCAATAGAAGTGCTTGGCTTACAGTCAAAATTTTTCAGTCTTGGTTATCAAAATTGGACAGAAGAATGGCTTCAGAAAAAAGGAACATTTGATGATTCTAGACTGTTGTATAGCACATTCTGCTGAGACACTTAAGTTGACAAATATACGCTGTTGTTTTTACCCCCCAGTACTACCAGTTTAATGCAACCACTGGATCAAGGCATAATTTATAACTTCAAGAGAGCATATAGAGCCCGCCTGATAAGGTACTTGATCCACAACATAGAAGGAGGGAACAATTTGCAGCCAAATTGGAATGTCTTGTGATAGCAATGGTGAGGAATGGAGGAATTTGAAGGAGCATATGAATTTTGTTGACGAATTTGAAGAGTTTGTGAAGGTGGATGATGAAGTTGCTACTACTGCAATGCTAACACCAGAAGAGTTGCTGGGTATCAAACAAAACGATGCCATTTTTGTTACCAGCGAAAGTGAAGACGCGCACACACTGCCATCTAAAAAAGATGCCCAAAATGCATTGAACATAATAGAGAATGTCTTGGCCTGCAGTAACGTTGATAAAGAAACAACTATTGCATTTGATAATTCCTGTGCTGTAGTTAAAAATGCACATAGGACAGAAACAGTGCAAACAACATTGGATTATTTCTTTAAATTAGATTAATTTATTAAAAAGTTAATGGTTTGTATGTCTCCTTTTATAATTATTGTAATTATTTTTACTGCGATACTAAAATATTGTATATATCAAAATATATACTATACAATATTTTTCATTTCCGTTAATATTGCTTTTCTCTTAGTTTATCATACAATAAAATAAAATCTTTAAAAAATATGGTATTCCTATTACTGTGTATTGTTAGACAAAGCTTTTATTTTTATTATTTTATTTTATTAATTTATTTTTGATATTATTATTATTTATTATTATTCTTAGATATACAGTATGCACTAAAAAAAAAATAATAAATAATATATGACAGTAAAATTTTGACACTTTTGTGGGACCTCGTTACTACAAAACGTGAAAATTTAGGTCCCTTGAACTTTGTATTAATGAGATTCCACTGTATCTTGTTGCTGTTCTATGACTTTTACTAATTTACCCTAATAACAGTGTACCTAGATTGACAAAAAGTTTTACAGTTAGTTTTTTTTATAAATTTAATTGTTACACTTATTGTGCTCTCGTCAATATGGGGCATCCTCAGTGTGGGATTAGAATTTGTTCCCAACCTGAATGTTCCTGTTGCTGAGGTATGAATCAATGCAGCTGTACGGATTCTTGGGAATTTTTGCAAGGTGAAGCCTTCATAGTACACTGGGCCCATAGGCAGTTGAATGCCCCAGCAAAGTCTACCACAATGTACAGGGAATATTTGGTGGTGGTCTGAGTGGCTTGTAAAATAAAGCTGGGAATGGCATCCTCAGTACTGAGTCCAGTTTTAAAGCCGAACTGGTATGGCAAAGAAAGTGGGCACTCACTGTAATATGGCGATATGCAAAACAGAGACACTCCAATAATCTTGCTGGCACTGATAGCAAGGCGATGGTATGAGGCTGAATCCTGCAGGGGTTTGTGTGGATTCTTAGGTATTAATTTAAGTGAGGTAGTTTTCCATTGCGCTAGGACAGAACCATCCGTTAGACATCTGTTGTAGAGGTTCAGGAGCATTGTCGGGTGACTCACTGTGAATTTCTTAACAACGTTGACCTCCCAAAGATCAGCTCTGGACGTTTTGCCTTCCCTTGTTTTTGCAAGGGCCACACTCAGTTCAGCTGTTATGAAGGGCTGTTCTATGGTTTCAGATTGATATGACTTGTTTTCTTCAATGATGCTTTGTTGCTCATATGTCATTGCAGTTTCTTTAGTGGGATAAATGTGGTCAAGTAGAAAGTAGTAGTAGTAGTGGCATATGATGCAAGAAAGCAAGTGTATGAGCTCATGCAGCATCAGCCAAAAAAAAAAAAAAAAAAATCACACCATTTCGTCCAAATGCCTGTCCAGTTCCTCCTTAAATTTATTCAACCTATCAACTGCCACAACGACAGATGGAAGTTTGTTCCAGCAATTAACCACCCGCTGGCTAAAGGCAAATTTCCGCACATCTATTCTACATCTGTCCTTTCTTAATTTGAATTTATGCCCCCTTAGGTTCGTAATCTGAACAAGTGGAAGGATCCCATCAGAATTCAGCATGCTCAACCCATTCAAGGCCTTATACACCTCAATCAGATCACCGCGCAGGTGCCCAGTCTCCAGCCACTGCAATTTGCAGAACTTAAGCCTTTCTTGGTAAGAGGATCCCTTCATTCCCCTCACCAATCTTGTTGCCCTTCTCTGTACACGTTCAAGTAAATCTACATCCTTCCTAAAATGAGGCCTCAAGACCTGTACGTAGTACTCAAGGCATGGCCTGACCATTGCCTTATACAGAGGGACAATCACCTCCTTCTCCCTGCTAGAAAAATTCCTATATATCATTAACAAAACCCCATGACCTGCCCTGGCAGCCTGTCTGCATTGCTCAGAAAACTTCATATCTGCCTGCACAATTACTCCCAGGTCTTTTTCATTTTCTACCACCTTAAGTGTAGTACCACACAGTTGGTACGTTTCTCTGGGGTTATTTCTACCCATATGCAGTACTTTGCATTTGTCAAGGTTAAACTTCAGTTGCCACTTCTTAGCCCATCTGCCCAAATTATCTAGATTCTGTTGCAGTAGCACACTGCCATTACTATCATTAACAATCCTGCCAAACTTTGTATCATCTGCAAACTTCGACATTAAGCCTCATATACCTTAATCAGTATCATTGATAAATATACAAAACAACAGTGGACCCAACACCGAACCCTGTGGGACTCCACTAATAACATTAGTCCACGAAGAGCAGCACCCATTGATTACCACCCTCTGTCTTCTCCCACTTAACCATCCTTTTATCCATTGTAGCAACTTACCCTTAATACCATTCTGCTCCAATTTGTACAATAGTCTTCCATGCGCAACAGTGTCAAAAGCTTTCCTGAAATCCAAATATATGATATCAAAATTATTTTTTGCATCCAGTTCCTTTGTAACCACATCATAATATCCTATCAAATTTGTCAGACAAGACTTTCCCTTAACAAACCCATGCTGTGTCTGAATTATTGCTGCAGTGTTGTCTAGATGATCGTGCAATGCATCTTTAACCAGTGACTCCATTATTTTACCCAGAACAGAAGTTAAACTAACTGGTCTGTAATTAATCGTGTCACCCTTCGATCCTCCCTTTGTGAATTGGGGATACATTTGCACATCTCCAGTCCGTGGGAACCTCCCCTGAGTCCAATGATGCTCTCATAATTATGGCTAAAGGTTTGCTTAGTTGCTTTGCCACCTCCTTTAATATAACTGGACAGATCCCATCCACCCCAGGTGCCTTTCTTATGTTTAACTTCAACAATTTCTCCTCCACTTTGCTCTCAGTTATTACAAAATCATTAAGTATCCTGCTACAATTTGATAACCTTCTGCCATTTTCAAACCTTAATAATTCCTCATGTGTGAATGTAGATGCAAAATACGCATTCAGTTTGTTTGCTATCTGAGCAGGAGCATCAGCAGTCGAACCATCGATGTCAAGTGGACCAATCAGATCCATCCCCTTTCTTTTAGAGTTTATATAAGTAAAGAAATGCTTGCTGTTTTTCTTAGCATCTTTTGCCAAGGATTTCTCGTAATCTGCCTCCGCCTGCCTAACCTCTTTTGTGTCCTGATTACAGACTATAGAATCATGCCAAGAAATAGTTGTTGATCCGTCCGGTCTACATGTTGTGTCAAGAATTTTGCCCCTTAGAAGCTTGTTAGTGACAATACGAAAGACCAGACCCGAAGGCTTCTCATTTCCTACTGTGGTGACTAGCCTCTGCCAGAACTCTTTTTTTTACGTTTCCGAATATCATTGGTGTAGGCATTTCTTATTTTCTGGTATTCCTCATGGACTTCCTCAACCTTGTTAGGAGGAAGGGCAACTTGGGCCCTGCTGCTCTATGGTCGCTGCTGCAATGGTCGCATTTCCTGAGGTCATTGAGCTGGGATCTCCACCATGGGACAGAATACCTATAGGGTTTCCTTTGTGGGATTGAGAGATCACATGTCTGTGTGATGATACCAGTGATTTTCCATACACCATTGTCTGCCTGTTGATATCCCTCAGAGCATTCTGTTGATTTCAGCTGTGAAACGCTGCCAGTTAGCATGTTTCGCATTATATCTCACTACATCTCTTTGTGTAGGCACATTACATTCCACAGAGCGAAAGATGGAGAAGGTAATTGCTCTGTGGTCCATAACTTGCAGATCATCCAATTGGTGAGTTGGGGGCTATGTCTGGCATAACTGTTATGTTAATCTTGCTTTCCCATAAGGGACCACTGTAGGTAGCAAGGTGGCCAGCACGATTTGCAACTCTGAGGCCACTTGAGAGGATGTAGCCTTCCAATTTCTCTCCATTTTGATGGGTTGATTGGTCTGGTGTCCGGCTATGCCAGAGTGGCAAACGACAATTGGAGTCAATGCCAATTAGTAGGCAGTCCCTTGAGAGGAGCTGGAGTACAGACTGTATGAGGGTGATTGCTGTGGTGATCTCATTCCCAGGATGACTATATAGGGAAAACAGGTAAAACAAGCCAGATGGTGTGCTGACCTGTGCATAGCTGGTTGATTCTAGGTGTTGTAAAGTTAGTGTTTCTGATGACGATTGCTGACCATGGTTGTGTTGTTATACATTGGACAATCTTGTATGCCACTGGGTAGCCGATAACCTTCCCAGAGTGTGTGTAAGACTCCCGGAGCAAGGTGATGTCCGATCGTTCCTCTTCCATTCTTGTCTTGAGTTGATCGGCGACCAACTCAAGGATCTCTGGAAATTTTGTTGGATTATTTTAATCTCTTGTTGATGTTGGCATATGGGTTTTTATCCATAATTAATTCTTGATTGGAATTGACCCTTGGCTTTTTTATAGATCGGGCAATTATTATCATGGTTGGAGTGTTGGTATCTTAGTGGCCTTACAGTTAGCACAAGTGGGAAGTTGATCTTTCTCTGGGCAGTCCTTAAACTCATGCCCCCTTTTGGGCACAATGATCACAGATTGACTCTCGTTGATTTGGTTACATGTGTGCAATGTGTGGCCAAATCGCAGACATTTATAACACTTGGGGACCTGGACATATTCTCTGTATCTGTTGCTGCCCCATCCAATGTATATTCTACTCTGATTCTCTAGGACTTTCCAGACCCTAGTTGGAGAACTCATCAACCCAATTGATGCTTATTGGTGATTTGAACTTAGTTTTGTATTTTGGTATTACATCATTAGTCTCAGACTCTTCTTGTAGATATGTACTTAGGTTCTTGTTAAATATTTCATTTAATTTTTAATTTAACATTTAATTTAACATTAATATTTCATTCATTTAACATTAACATTAATAAGATCAATGTGGAGGCACCTTTCCTCTTGGGAGCTTCAGCTTTAAATCCATACTTACACACGACACTGCTGTTTAGTATCATTTGAGCCTCCTCCCAGAAACCCATCTCAGTCAATACTCCTGGGTGTCTGGTCTTCCTAACACTCTTTACATGGATCATCTTCATTTAGTCCTTAGGGTTCTTGACCAGTGTTTCCTTGACAGCATCGCTTGTAGTCATCTGCGTTTCCTACACTGGCTTCACCAAAACTATATGAGACTCTTGCATCTTGGGTGCCCTTTTTTGTGGGTGGGGACTTTGCTTGGCTGGGTGCACATGAGGCACCATTCCTCAGTGCATCAGCAAAGGATAGGGCATGCTGTGTCATTTTATTTGCCCTATCCTCAAGAAAGGCTTCCAATTTTCTGTGGATTTCTCTTGTTCTAAGTGCTTGTCGATCAATATTGTTTCCATTTTGTTCCAAATGGTTATTATCTTGCCTCAGAAACCAGTGGTTATTCTAATATTGGATTTAGCCATTAAACTTTCCAAACGAGTACGGAGAATTTGCATTTGGTCAAGGACCAGGCCTTTGGGCATAGCCGGATACTTTGGGCATGAGTATCCGGCGGGGGGGGTCCTCTTTGGTTTAGTTCCTTCATTGGCATCAGCTTGTGAACTTATTGACTCCTGTGAGTCTTTAAGCTCACAGTTACTTCTAGTCTCCCTGTCTGTTTTTGGGACAGTAAATTTTTTGTTTCTTTTCTTGCAGGATAGGGTTGGTCTTGTCTCGTTGGTGTTGTCATCATCAGCAATTTGAACAGTTATTACTCTGGGACAGGCAAGGGTAGAGGTGCTAAAAAAGCACCCCTGGTTAGGGTGCTTTTCTAGCACTACCACATTGGCTTCCTCCGTTTTCGATGTCATCTGGATAATCAAGCAGCATTTGTTCCACCTTGTAGGGGATGACAAATGCTGTAAAATGACACCTGTATAATGTTCCTGTGTAAGTCTAGTAGGCTGTAGCACATTTTATAAAAACACGAAAAATGCAGCCTGAAGTTAAAACTGATAGTTGCAGCACGTTAAGTGCTCAAGGTTACTTTAGGGGGAACACCTCTCCCACATCTAAGCAGTGAGGAATGGGTGTGGCAGCAATGCAAAGTTCAAGTGTTCCTCTCTCCAAAGCTATGTTAATGGTAGCATGGTGACCTGATCATTAGCAATAGTGTGATGGATAACACGACAAATGAAGAGCAAGAAAAACACTGACAGGGAGAAAATTGAGTATACTGAGTTATGCAAAGCCATTAGAAAGAGACTCAGAGAGGACATAAGAAGATTTAACACGAGAAAAGTAGAACAAGCATTAAGGGAAAACAAAGGATTTAAATCAGCAGCCATGAGCAGTAATACAGAAAGACAAATGATACTGAAACTGAAGAATAGCGATGGTGTACTTATAAACAGCAGAGAAGGCATAATTCAAATAGCAGAAGACTACTATAGAGAATTATACAAGGAGCGAGGGAATGATACCAGCAGTGGGGAAGATGGATTGCAAAGTAGCAACACATACGACATACCCGATATTCTTCCTGATGAGGTAGAATATGCATTGAAGAAAATGAAGAATCGGAAAGCCCCGGGGGAAGATGAAGTTACTGTAGAGTTGTTAAAATTGGGAGGAAGAGACATAACACAAAAACTGGCAAGGCTCTTCACAAAGTGCATTAGAAAAGGTGTGATGCCTATGCAGTGGAATAATGCAATCATAGTTTTGCTGCATAAGAAAGGAGATAAATCAGAAATTGGAAATTATAGACCAATTAGCTTGTTCTTGTCCAATTACCTGTGATCTACAAGTTGTTCACAAGGGTCATTACTAACAGATTAGAAAGAATACTTGATGAGAATCAACCAAAAGAGCAAGCTGGCTTTCGGACAGGATTCTCAACTATGGATCACCTTCACGTAATATCACAGCTAATGGAGAAAGCAAATGAATATAAAACACCATTATGCCTGGCATTTGTGGATTATGAAATAGCATTTGACTCCATACAGCATAAGGCAATGTTTCGGGCACTGGAAAGACAAGGCATAGATACTCCCTATATTATGATTTTGAAGAAAATATACGAGAGTGCTACATCCTTTATTAGACTAGACAAAGACAGTAGCAAATTTAAAATCGAGAAAGGGGTTCGACAAGGAGACACAATATCTCCGAAGCTGTTTACTGCTGCCCTTGAGGAAGCTTTCAGAAGATTAGACTGGTCGCAGAAAGGAGTCAATGTGAACGGAGAATACCTAAACCATTTACGATTTGCAGATGACATTGTGGTCATAAGCCACGATCCCAAACAATTAGAGGAAAATCTTAATCAGTTATGCACAGTTAGTAAGGATTTTGGACTAAAGATGAATATGGCTAAAACAAAAGTAATGATGAACAAGTATGCCACGGGAAGGGAAATAATGATTGAAGGAGCAGTAATTGAAAAGGTGGAGTCATATACTTATCTGGGACAAGTTATTAGCTGTAATAATGATAAATGGCTGGAAGTCAAGAGAAGAATAAATTTTGGATGGATAGCATTCAGGAAATATAGTCACATACTGAAGAGCAATATCCCAGTTTGTCTGAAACGTAAAATAACGAATCAATGTATACTCCCCACCATGACTTATGGAAGTGAAACTTGGGCACTCACCAAAAGAATGGAAGAGAAGCTAAGAACTACACAGCGAAGAATGGAACGAATTATATTGGGAATCAGACTGTTAGATAAGAAGAGAAACACATGGATTAGGCAGCAAACTCAAGTAAAGGACATTCTTATCAAAACTAAAAACTAAAATGGTCTTGGGCAGGACACATAGCTCGAAGACATGATGACAGATGAAATTCATGAGTTTTTGAGTAGTAAATGGATGGCCAGTGCTCAAAACAGAAGGAACTGGAAAGTTGCTGGAGAGGCCTTCATCCTGCAGTGGATTGAAAATGGCTGATGATGATGATGATGATGGATAAATAACATCTCAGTACTTGCTATACACTTAAGAAAAAACTAAAACTCACCAAGTGATTCTGCTGATGAAACTCGTCAAACTGGTACCGAACTTCAGAGATTAACTGCATTATTTCCACTATTGAAAATCAATAATCCAAGAGCTAAAAATCGCTTGGCAAGCACAGTCAATGGTCATTATCTCAAATTCGAGCAGTGTGGCATTAGAAGAAAATTACAAGTTTCAATTCACAAGTTTATTAAGATGTGGTAGGGTAAATTTGCAAAGTGGCCAGTTTTAGATTCATTGTACACAAATGAGCTATTTTAGATTCATTGTACACAAATGAGCTATTTTAGATTCATTGTACACAAATGAGCTAATGTTACACTGCTAACTTAGCACATAACAAGAAACCTTGTTGATAGACAGCTGATGAATCGTACACTGCACTCACTTGCCGCCTCCTTTAAGATTAATGGGTAATTGCCATCAACCCCCAGGAGCCTTACTGGCCTGTAGGCTCGAAAGTTTTTTCATTAAATAAACATGTGAAATTTCAACATCATTAATTACATTTGTTTCAACTCACTCCCATAATTTCTCATCGACACAAAGGGTTTTTCTTCTGTAAATATCGATGCAGAGTAACTGTTGGGCTCATCTGCAACTTCAGCTGGAGTATCTAATACTATCCCACACCCATTAAATAAGGGTCCAATCTGGTTTGTCCTTCTCTTCTTTTCATTTATATATGTGAATAATTCCTTATCCCCACTATCTGCCTTTGCCAGCCTAACCTTTTCTGTGACACTATTACAGATCAGTTTGTAGCTGTTACTTCAGTGCTTTTTATTGCTCTGTAATAAGTTGCCCTTTAAGGTTCTTGGAGTTGATGGCATATACCCAATAATTTTGAGGGAGGTGGTAAGAGGGTGCATCGAACCATTAAAGTTAATTATTAGGACATAATTCTCCTCTGGATTGGTGTTGTCAATGCAGTTGGCATGAAGTTGGAAGTGGGTAACTACAGACTGGTTAATCTGACTTCGTTGGTAGAGGAAATCATAGAGGCAGTGATAAAGAGTGAAATAGAGTAAAGCCCCACTATTCGCGGGGGTTACGTTCCTGAGAAATGCCGCGAATACCGAAAACGCAAATACTGAGTTATGGCTCCCATAGTAATAAAGGGGTTCCGTTCCAAAGTATGAAATATATAAGAAAAACTAGTCTAAAATTTTGTCTATGTATGTATTATATGTACCTTCATAATATGACTATGTACATAGACAGTACATAGTGAAATGCAAGCATATGGCATTGAAATGAAAATAAGAAACAATTTAATATTAAATTGTTTCTTATTTTAATTTCAATATTTATTAGAAATTTCAAACAAATGTTTCAAAGCAGTGCCTTTGCTAGCTAAAAAACTTATCCCGCCAGTGCTATCACCAGTTTCGCTAAAGTGTTGATAAAGGAGTTTTGCCTTTTCACGAATGATGAGTGAAATTAACGGAATTTTATTTTGAGTTCGGTCTTCTATCCACAGATTTAAAGCCTTTTCCATATTTTTTCTAATTTAACATCACGAGTTACAGAGCAAATTTTTGAAGCAATTAGCGCGTTTTCACGGACACTACGGCAGATTTTTCTTCCGATTTCTTGATTGATCATACTGTTGACTCATTGATTTTATAATGTTTTGCCACTGAGGAGACACTTTCACCATTAGAAATTTTATCTTATAACTCAATTTTATTCGCTAATGTCGTCACCTTCTTTGATCTTTTCACATTTCCCTTGTTATTCGTAGCCATATTTTTGTACGGGTTAGAAAGAACTTGTCCACAATAAAGTCACTTTCTTCCATTAACACATTAGAAAAAGTCTGTTTTACACTGCAAAACGGTAGATTTATCACTTTTGTAAGCATATCAATTTATAAATTGATAAATTTATTCAATTTATAAGCATATACAGTAAATTAAAAGCAAACGACGAAACCTTCCATGAAAAGAGCATAACATACTGAACAAGGATTAGCGAGAAACATCCACGCTCGCGATTTTGTCACCCCTCTCCCCCACCCACTGAGCGCCGTTTTGATCGGGAAAGATAATTTTAGCCACGTCCATGTTTTTTTATGGCGGAAAATGTTCACGGCGCTTTAAAATTCACATTTTTTAGGTTTCATTTTATATTAAATCAGCAAACGTGAAACCGCGAATACAGATACCATGAATAGCGGGGGTTTACTGTACAGGAACATTTTACATAGAAATGGAATTCTGAAAGCTACTCAATGGTTTTGTTAAGGGAAAATCATGTTTAACTAACCTGATTAGCTAATTTAACACAGTTACTCATGAGCTAAAAATAGGAAATAATTCCGACATTGTTTACATAGTAACCTCATCAGAGGTTACTGTATAAGTTGGAACATTGGAATCATGGGTAAGATTCTAAGATGGATCACAGAGTGGCTGCAAAGCAGAGAGGGTATGATTAATGGTTAGTCTTCAGATTGGTATAATGAGGAAATGGGCTCTTCCAAGGATCAGGTCTGAAACCATTGTATCCGATTTTCATAAATCACATCGACAAGGAGATTGATTACATGATGTCAAAATTTGGAGATGATTTGAAGATTGGGAGAGTGATTAATTATCAGCACCAAGTAGCACTCCTTCAAGATAACTTGGATAGGCTTCAAGTATCAGAAAGCTGGCAGCTATGTTTAATTCAGCAAATGCGCAAAGTTTTACACTTGGAGAATAGTCACTTAAAAATAGTTTATATACTTGCTGGGGTTGAAAAACAGTAGAAGAAGAAAGGAATTTGTGGGTTATGATACAGTTGAACATGAATTGTGAACTGTGTTGACAGGTGGCAAGAAAGGCCAACGGTGTTCTGTTGATGATTTATTGAACATTTGTTGTAGAGATAGGAAGGAATACTTTGTACAAAGAAAAGAAAACATCAAGCTACTTGAAAGAGTTCAAAAAATGGCATTCCACTTGGTGAGGTCTGCAAAGGCCATCCTTATGAGGAAATACTTTGTGGGCTACAGAGCTTGGCAGCCAGGCACCTTATATGGGACCTAATTTTGAGATCTGTAAGGCTCTGAGAGTAGGGATAGTAAAATGAAGAGAGATGAAATTTTCATTATTATAAATATTATAGTTCACACAGCATAGGTTTGTTAAGGGGAAGTCTTTTTTTGACAAATTTAATTGGATACTATGATGAAGTTACTGTAGAGTTGTTAAAATTGGGAGGAAGAGTCATAACACAAAAACTGGCAAGGCTCTTCACAAAGTGCATTAGAAAAGGTGTTATGCCTAAGCAGTGGAATAATGCAATCATAGTTTTGCTGCATAAGAAAGGAGATAAATCAGAAATTGGAAATTATAGACCAATTAGCTTGTTATCCCATATCTACAAGTTGTTCACAAGGGTCATTACTAACAGATTAGAAAGAATACTTGATGAGAATCAACCGAAAGAGCAAGCTGGCTTTAGGACAGGATTCTCAACTATGGATCACCTTCACGTAATATCACAGCTAATGGAGAAAGCAAATGAATATAAAACACCATTATGCCTGGCATTTGTGGATTATGAAAAGGCATTTGACTCCATACAGCATAAGGCAATGTTTCGGGCACTGGAAAGACAAGGCATAGATACTCCATATATTATGATTTTGAAGAAAATATATGAGAGTGCTACATCCTTTATTAGACTAGACAAAGACAGTAGCAAATTTAAAATCGAGAAAGGAGTTCGACAAGGAGACAATATCTCCGAAGCTGTTTACTGCTGCCCTTGAGGAAGCTTTCAGAAGATTAGACTGGTCGCAGAAAGGAGTCAATGTGAACGGAGAGTACCTAAACCATTTACGATTTGCAAATGACACAGCTAATGGAGAAAGCAAATGAATATAAAACACCATTATGCCTGGCATTTGTGGATTATGAAAAGGCATTTGACTCCATACAGCATAAGGCAATGTTTCGGGCACTGGAAAGACTAGGCATAGATACTCCATATATTATGATTTTGAAGAAAATATATGAGAGTGCTACATCCTTTATTAGACTAGACAAAGACAGTAGCAAATTTAAAATCGAGAAAGGAGTTCGACAAGGAGACAATATCTCCGAAGCTGTTTACTGCTGCCCTTGAGGAAGCTTTCAGAAGATTAGACTGGTCGCAGAAAGGAGTCAATGTGAACGGAGAGTACCTAAACCATTTACGATTTGCAAATGACATTGTGGTCATAAGCCACGATCCCAAACAATTAGAGGAAAATCTTAATCAGTTATGCACAGTTAGTAAGGATTTTGGACTAAAGATGAATATGGCTAAAACAAAAGTAATGATGAACAAGTATGCCACGGGAAGGGAAATAATGATTGAAGGAGCAGTAATTGAAAAGGTGGAGTCATATACTTATCTGGGACAAGTTATTAGCTGTAATAATGATAAATGGCTGGAAGTCAAGAGAAGAATAAATTTTGGATGGATAGCATTCAGGAAATATAGTCACATACTGAAGAGCAATATCCCAGTTTGTCTGAAACGTAAAATAATGAATCAATGTATACTCCCCACCATGACTTATGGAAGTGAAACTTGGGCACTCACCAAAAGAATGGAAGAGAAGCTAAGAACTACACAGCGAAGAATGGAACGAATTATATTGGGAATCAGACTGTTAGATAAGAAGAGAAACACATGGATTAGGCAGCAAACTCAAGTAAAGGACATTCTTATCAAAACTAAAGAACTAAAATGGTCTTGGGCAGGACACATAGCTCGAAGACATGATGACAGATGGACTAAGAAAATAACAGAATGGTACCCAAGAGGAGCTAGAAGAAAACCTGGAAGACAAAGGTGGAGATGGATAGATGAAATTCATGAGTTTTTGGGTAGTAAATGGATGGCCAGTGCTCAAAACAGAAGGAACTGGAAAGTTGCTGGAGAGGCCTTCATCCTGCAGTGGATTGAAAATGGCTGATGATGATGATGATGATGTGGTCACAAAGGAACCTTTGTGACCACAAAGGATGCAAAAAATAATTTTGATATCATATACTTGGATTTTAGGAATGCTTTTGAAACTGTTGCACATGGAAGGCTACTGTACAAATTGGAGCAGTATGGCATTAAGGGCAAGTTGCTACAATGGCTAAAAGGATGGTTGAGTATGAGAAGACAGAGTGGTAATCAATGGACATTGCTCTTCATGGACTAATGTTATTAGTGGACTCCCCCTGGGTTTGGTATTGGGCCCATTGTTGTTTTCTGTATTTATCAATCATTTGATGAAGATATATCAGGGTTAATGTGTAAGTTTGCAGACAATATGAAGGTTGGCAGGGTTGTTAATGACAATACACTACTGTACAGGATATGGGGACAACTGAAGTTTAACCTTGACAAATGTAAAGTACTGCATATGGGTAGCAGTAACCCCAGAGTAACCTACCAATTTCATGGTACTACGCTCAGGCTAATGGAGAATGAAAAGGACGTGGGGAAAATTGTGCAGTCAGATACGAAATTTTCTGAGCAATGCAAACAGGCTGCAAAAGTAGCTCATGGTGTGTTGTCAATGATATACAGAAATTTTGCTAGCAGAGGTGATTGTCCCTTTGTATAAGGCAATGGTCATGGTCATTCCTTGAGTACTGCATACAGATCTGGAGGCCTCATTTTAGGAAGGATGTTGAGCTGCTGGCTGAAGGGCAATGAGATTGGTGAATGGAACAAAAAGGCTGCTGTTACCAAGAAAGGTTTGTTCTGCAAATTTCACTGTCTGAAGACAGCACCTGCGAGGTGATCTAATGAGATGTATAAGGCCTTGAACGGTTTTATAAAGCTCATTGATGATGGGGTTCTTCCTCTTGCTCAGATTACTCACCTGAGGGAACATAAATTCCAATTGAAGAAAGACAATCATAGAATAGATGTGTGGAAATTTGCCTTTATCCAGTGTGTGTTGATAGTTGGAACAAACTTCCATCTGCTGTAGTGGAGGTTAACAACTTAAATACACCAATAAGCCAAAACATTATGACCACCTGCCTAATATGATGTTGGTCCTCCATGTGCAGCCAAAACAGCTTGTACCCGACAAGACATGAACTCTACAACATTTCTAAATGTGTCTTGTGGTATCTGGTACCAACACGTAACCAGCAGATCCTTTAATTCCTGTAAGGTCCATGGTTGGGACGCTGCAGATCGGAGTTGCTTTTCCAACACAAACCACAGATGCTCGATGGGATTGATGTCTGGGGAATTTGGAGGCCAGGGAAATACCTGGTAATCTTCCTCGTGTTCTGCAAACCAGTCTTGAACAATCCAGGTGGTGTGGCATGCTGCATTCTCCTGGTGAAAGACGGCACCGCCGAGGGGAAGATGGTTGCTATGAAAGGGTGTACCTGGTCAGCAATGATGTTTAGGTAAGTGGTAGACATCAGAGTGTCCAGCACATGTTTAACTGGATCCAGGATATCCCAGCAGAACATCGCCCAAAGCATGACACTGCTGCCACCGGCTTGTTTTTGCCCCACAGTGCATCCAGGCACCATCACTTCCCCAGGTAAATGATGCACACCTACCCTGCCATCCACATGGTGCAACAGGAAATGTGATTCATCGGACCAGACGACCTTCTTCCAATCACTTAAGGTCCAATTTCGATGCTTGTGTGCCCATTGTAGGCACTGCGCAGTGAACTGTGGTTAGCATGGGCAGTCGGAGTGGCTTGCGGCTATGCAACCCCATTTTCAGCAGGGTTTGATGTACTGTGTGTTGTGACACGTTACTCCCTCACCAGCATTCCAATTACCATCGAGTTGCGCTGCAGTCGTCCTTCTTTTGCCATGTTCCGTCCGGGATAGCCTTCGCTCACCTCAATCATTGATGAGCCGTGGTCGTCCAACACCTCGCTGGTGGTCGTGGGTTCCCCTCCTCAGACCACTTTTGGGCGGTACTAACCATAGCTGACCATGAGCACCCCACCAGCTGTGCCGTTTCAGATATGCTCTGACCCAGTCGTCTGGCCATTGCAATTTGGCCTTTGTCAAACTTGCTTAAGTCCACTGCCTTTCTCATTTGAAGAACAAGAGTAATGCTGATTAACAGAGCTCAGTATCAGGTGTGTTTTTATACCATGTCCCGACCTGCGCACATGCCGTAGTTCACCTGCAGTTGCTTCGATTTGCTGGTCATAATGTTTTGGCTCCTCGGTGGGAATGAGGTGTAGGCTATATTATAGGACGTTTTCTTTTAGCCAGCAAGTTCTTAATCACTGGAATAAGCGACCTCCATGGGTAGTTGAGGCTGACAGCTTAGGCAAATTCAGAGGTCAACTGTATAGTTACCTACATGTAGATTATTTTCTAATTTATTTTTTTGTTTTTCTTTTCTTTTTTCAAATTTCTCAAATTGTCAATCTTTTAAATTTTTTTTTTTGTTTATTTGTTGTTATTATTATGTATTTATTTTTTTAATTTATTTTTTTTTTGTTTATTTTTTGCACCAGCCTATTTTTTATAGGCTGGTGCAAATAGTATTAAATAGTATTAACCACAGAGTGCAAAAAGCCTTTGGCTTCTTTGCACTCTGTGGTTAATACTATTTAATACTGTTGTTGACACGGCCTTATCTCATTCGGTGCTCAATCTCAAAAGGGTAATAGGATATTCACTAAAAACTGTTCTTTCTTCAAGACTTCTTTTGGAAGCCTGGGCCGATTGTATTACTAGACTTGGTATAATCTCATCTGCCCCGTAGCCAGGTGGGCAGAAGCAGCAGTGCATAGCACACGCTTCTTGATTAGACCGGGTTCGAGCCCGTGACTACCAAATACGGAGGATGCGGAAAGGTCAGGGAATGACCACCGCATATCCCCCCGGAGCAGTATGGCCTTAGTTGCTAATGCTCCAAACAAACAAAAACAACAATAATCTCATCTGCCATTGCAGTACTCAATTTCAAGTACGTTCATGTTGTGAGATGCTGGCTGAAATCTTCATTTAGTCATCAAAATTAAACCAGTAATCAACTCAGTTCCAAACTTGTTTGCAACAGGATGGTATCTGCAGTTTCTGCCGGCGCCTCCATAGCCAGGTGGGAAGGAGCAGCAGTGCGTAGCACATGCTTCTTGATTAGATCGGGATTCGAGCCCGTCGCCACCAAATACGGAGGATGTGGAAAGGTCAGGGAATGACCACTGCATATTCCCGGAGCAATATGGCCTTAGTTGCTAATGCTCCTAACAACCAAATAACAACAGCAGTTTCTGCCTCTAATTTGGTAGGTTTTTCATCCTGGATATCTTGACAAATCTCTACAGCAAAAGTGTCACTCAAGCATATATACTCTTATACTGGAAACGCTAACAGGATAACTCCTGTCCCCAAGCTTGCAGAGCTGAACAGTCAAAACTTCAAACCCATCTTTATCCCTCCCCTAAATCTTTTAGACATTCTCATGAAGCCACTTTACAGGTAAATTTTTGATTTTGGGACAACAGTTCACAATGCTATCTGAACACATTCAACTGAAACATGTCTTCACTTCATTTCCATTCACTTGATTTATGCAACATGGCAGAAAGAGGAGAATCTTTACTACTGCTTTCTTGATATCACTGCTGCTTTCAGTTCAGGTGCTGTTGGTCCTGTGTTAGCTGTACTCCAAACTACTGCTGCATCTCAGGATCCCTTATGGGTGTAGTTCAACAGTTACTTTATGATCACACACTCATCTTCTCTAACAAATCCACAATCTGTATTTGGAACTCAAGCTTAGGCCTTCCCTAAGGGGGAACCCTCTCAACCTTTGCTGTTCTTGGCCAGACTTTACTTTTCTTTTAAATCACTCTATCTCTTATTCTGATGATATTTTTATGGCTTTACCAGAAAAATTAAATCTAATATAAAGCAATTCTTTCTATAAACCAGGCTAACTTTTTAGGTGTATACCTGAATTTTGAGTTTCTCTTCTCAATCTGTTGCACAAAGGTTTGCTCCGCCATTCTAACGTCTTTTTAGTTTACAAAGTGCAATCTGGCTTTCCAAATTCATAATCATTCTTAATCTGAACACCATATGGAAATACTTTACATATTCTAATTTCCATATTCTACCTTACTTCCTCTGCATCTTGGCAATGTGCTCCTACATCTCGAAATTTGCCTTTCAGCCTATCATGTCGGCTGAATATTTTGTTATCATTTGATTTTCTCATCAGGCATATTTTTTTCTCCCTCCTCTCATCCTTATGAAGGGTGAGGCATTTGCACTCTAAAGTCCAAAGGAATTCCCCCCCCGGAGTATAGAGCAGTGGTTCCCAAACTGTGTGCCATGGGATATTTTAAATTTTCGAGAGAAACACAGTGATACTCAACATGTCAGGCACCGTGCGAACTACTAGCTCGAGGTAGTTCACAGTTTCAACCTCATTTATTAAGTTGTTTGGACCCAACTACTTAATAAACAGAACTGTTAGGTATTTCTTTTGGCCTAGGGGCGCCATGAAAAAATTATTGAGACTAATGGTGCCGTGAAAAAATGACTGAGACACTAAGGCCGCCGTGAACAGAAAAAGTTTGGGAACCTTTGGTCTAGAGTCTAATAGTTTGATATCCCCTTGCTGCATGCAGTTAGGATTCTTGAAACTATTTCTTTACTATAATTTACAATCTTAGTTAAACAAAAAGTCCACAAAATTCTTATGATTATGAAGTTCTGCCAGAAGTACAGAGTAAATGGCTGTATGTATAGCAAGCTTCAACTCTTTAAATATTCAAATAAAAACAAAAATAAGCTAATCTACATAATTAGTGCTATTAAAGTCATTCCTTTACAAAAATTTGCAGTGTTAGTTAAGAGGGGGGACCTCAAAAATCTTACAACATTGTCTCCACAATTATGGAAGTAATGGTCGTATGTATACTGCTGTAACCGTTTAAATATATAGATAAATACAAAACAAAGGTTAATAAATGATGAGCACTTAAAATTATTTGAAACTCTCCAAATTTCACCAGCTTGCAACACTGTCTAACAAAAGCAGATGGCCTTGCATCCATAAGTATAACATTAGAGTGAAATGATAAAAGGAAAGCACATTTCTCAGCAGGCATATCTTAAGCATGCTGAGAAATGTGCTGTGTATTAAGTTTTCAGTAGAAAAAAAATTTGTTTCATTTGAGAGAATGCAGATCATGATTACTGATCTCAGATACTGGAACTTTTGTGTGTAGAGTGTTCTTTGAGTGCTCAGTGAGGAACTAAAACATGAGTGGATGGTTTGTCAGCTGTGGTTGCAATATGAATCTGAATAGACAAATTTTTACTGCAGATATAGCTGGGGAACATCATTTCAAGCAAGACAACAGGAGGTTTTTTTTTTTTTTTTTTATGTGAACCCCAAACACCAGAGGTATTAGAACCTATAGTACTTAGTACCGTGCTCGGGTTGGAGGTTGAGAATACGAAAGAAGATATTTGTTGACATTGGACTTGAACTTCTGTAGATTGTAATTTTTGGGAAATACATATGAAGGAAGGTTGTTCCAGAAAACGGCAGTTGAATGAATAAATGAGGAAGATGAAAAGTTGGTTCTGTGGGTTTGAAGTTGGACAGTAAATGGATGTTGGCTGGTGGCGGCACATGTTCGGACTGTTTTGAAAGAGAGAACGGGAATTATAGAAGCCAGTTCAGAAGAACAGTGCCCATGGAAGTATATGTAGAAGAGGCATGCAGCAGAAACAGTACGTCTATGAGAAAGCGAGTGGAGAGACTCTGTTAGAGATGAATCATTAATTAACCTAACTGCCCTCTTCTGAATGGAATCAAGAAGCCTGAGAGAGATTTTGGGGGGCACCACCCCAGATGTGGAAACAATATTCCATGGCAGGGCGGATTTGCGATTTATACAGAGTGAGCAGCTGTTTGGAAGAAAAGTAACGCCAAGAGCGAAAGAGAAAACCAAGTTTTTTAGATGCAGAGGAAGCAATATTTGTAATGTGATTGTGCAAAGAGAGAGAGAGAGAGAGAGAGAGATATTAGAAGTCAGGGTAATCCCCAAAAGAGATATATCATTTTGCCTAGAAATCGGAGTGTCACTAAAGATAAGCATAGGAGCAGAAGAATCCTTTTTGCGAGTTTTTAGAAGGGTTGAAATCAACTAAGTTGTCTTTGCCCCACTGGAGAATTACTTGAAGATCAGCATTTAAGGAATTGGTAGCAGATTTTCAAGAAGTTTAAGCTGATTGAGCAGGACAAGATTTCTCAAAATGGAAAGTGGAATGCAATGTGCTATCATCGGCAAAACTATGGACAGGATTTCCAGTCAATGGAAGAAGGTCATTAATATACAAAAGGAAAAGAGTGGGGGAAAGAACTGAACCTTGGGGGACACCGGCATTAGTGGAGAAGTTAGAAGACAAAGAGCCATCTACTATCACCCTCAGTGAGCGATCAGAGAGAAAACTGGATAACCAATTACTAAAAACAGTTGGCAAACCATAAGATGGAAGCTTGTTTAGAAGACCTTTATGCCAAACATGATCGAAAGCCTTTGAGATGTCAAGAGCAACTACTTGTGTTTCACCGAACCTTTCCATTGAATTAGTCCATAAATGGGTAACATAAGCCAGAATATCACCAGTGGATCGACACTGATGGAATCCATACTGGCGATCATTGATCAGATGGAAGGTTTCTAGGTAGTTTAAGAGTTGGCGGTTAATTGATTTCTCCATTACTTTTGAAAGAGTAGAAGTAATTGCAATGGGACGATAATTGGATGGGAGGGATTTGTCACCCTTTTTAGGAACTGGCTGGATATGAGCAAATTTCCAAGCAGAAGGAAAAACACCTTTGGAATAAGAAAGTGAAAAAAGGCGGCAAAGAATAGGAGTAAGTTCAGGAGCACAGGTTTTGAAAACAAGTGGAGAAATACCATCGGGACCTGGAGCTTTCTTAGCATCAAGATTCATCAAAATCCTTCTGATATCCTTTTGACGGAAGACCACAGGAGGCATTGAATGGAGCGTGTTGGGAATGGTGGGAGGCGTTTTACCAAGATCATTAATACATGAGCTGGAAGAAAAATGGGTTGCTAGCAGGTCAGCTTTATCCTTGGCTGAAGTGACAACAGAACCATCTGGTTTGGACAGAGGTGGGAGCAGAGATGGGCAAAAGTTGCGGCCAATAGCTTTGGCAAGAGACCAGAATTCTCGGCTACCATTAGGGCAAGAAGCAAGTTTTCTACTCTTAGCCTGTTCAAACTCTAGTTTGGACTGATTAATAACTGCTTTAGAATTGTTGCGAGCTTTGGTGTAGGCAGAAAATGAAACTGAAGAATTAGAAACAAGCCAATTAGGCTATGCAACATTCTTCTCTTGAACAGCCTTAGCACATTTATTAGAAAACCAAGGTTTAGATAAAGGACGAGATTTTAAAGTGGAGTGTGTGGGATAAAGGATTCCATTCCTGCAAGAATAATTTCACTGACACGATCTGAGCAAACGTTGACATCAGAAGTTTTGAAACAGTAATCCGACCAAGGAAAAGAAGAAAAGAAGTCTCACAGGTCATTCCATTTTGCATTCTTGTAATGCCAAACAACACGAGGTTCAGAATAGCCATGAGATAAAGGTTCCATTGGAGAAGAAACAATCACCAAGTTATGATCTGAAGTGCCTAAAGTAAGTACCTCTCACTTCGACCGTGTACTTAGAGGGGTTGTTTGTGAGAAAAAGATCAAGCGTATTGGCTGTATGATTAGGATTGTCTGGTATTCTTGTAGGTAAATGAACAATCTGTGCTAGGTCGTTAGTAATTGCAAAAGCCTCAGCATCTCGACCTGCTGGGTCAGTGTGACTAGAAAACGGAAGCCAGCTGGAGTTGTGAACATTAAAATCACCAAGGAAAATTACCTCACTGTTAGGAAAGTTGGACTGGAGAAAGTCAAGTTGCAAAGAGAGGAAGTCAAAGAGCTCCAAGTGATTAGTGGAGTTAGGAGAACGGTAGAGACAACAGATGAATTTGACACAATGAGGTAGAGAGATTTTAAGCTAGAGAAGATCAAAGAGAGGAGATTCCAAATTGCCAAGTCTCTGACAGGGAATATCAGAACGGACATATGCACAAGTACCACCTTTGAGGCGAAAGGAATCATACAGCGAATAATTTGGGCATCTGAGATGAGCAGTAGTTGAATCAACCGATAACTGAGATTCTGTCAGAAAAAGTACAATGGGTTTGGTAGACTGCAAATGGAAATGTACATCGTTGAGATTAGAATTGAGACCACATATATTTGTGAAATGATTTAGGAAGTGCTTGGGAGGTTTAGATCTTTTTGCAGATAAGCTTGCTCTATTAGTTTGAAAATTCATGGTGTATTCAATAGTACGAAAAAGTGAGTGGGACATGCTGTATGAAGTAATGAAATTTTTGGATATGGCGTACATGTGGTAAGAATATACCCAGATCCTTGCCATAACGTGGCCTCGACAATGCTCCCTGCATACACACTACTCGGACTCCCTCCAGTCACTATCTGGCAGAGTAGAGGTAGCAAGATTATACACTAGCTGATCCGGAAGCCTCCTAGAGTGTTACCAATAGGTTTGGTCCGGTGTACTAACTAGCGGCCGGCCTGCGAACACCGTTTTAGAGCTGTACCCTCGAAATGTAAGGAATATTGGATCTCACCACGACGTTCATCATAACCGCAAAAGTCATCAATCATACTGCATGATGGAAGAGATAGGAAGGGTTGACCGGAACTTAGCTCTAGAAACTAAACATGGGTTCCACCACTTCAAGCCTCCGATAAGCAATGTGGTGGTATTTCACCGGTTGATGAGAGTCATCTACCACCTAGTACTGCCTGGTAACATAGAGGGACGGCGTTCCTCCATGTGGTGTGGGCGCCACACCTCGACCCCTGCTTACGTTGGTTCACACCTGGGCAGTCACCCACCATGTACTTGTGCATGGAGGTTATACCCAGGATTACTAACTGTCCCACCATCGTGAAGGTGCAAGCAGAGGATTTGGCTGTCACAGACCGTCTGGACTTAGCCGAAATTGGGTCCACTTGACTGGAGTGTCACCCGAATATCAGTTCCATCAGCGTTTTAGACTCCCAGGTAGCAAGTGCAGCTTGTCTGGCATATCTGAGAGAATGTCTGTGACAACCTCAAGGACTCAATGTCAGGTAGTGAATAGAATACCATCACAAAGATTTGCCAGCAGCAAAGAATTTCAAGATTGCATCCTCCAGTAGCAAGGCCATGCCCACTGTTTCTGTGACATTAATGGGGTAGTGCATTCAGAATTTATGTTTACTCTTATGCTTAATTTATGAAAGCAGAAGTTCACAAGTGACTACAAAGATTCACCTAGTTTTACATCTTATATCACTTGGCATATGGCTTGCCATATCTCTTCTCTAACCATAAACCCATATTTTCATACTCTGTTATAACCTTGGAAAGGAAGTCTCTATCCTTTCTGGCTTGTGCTTGCAGGTTCCTTCACTCAGAAAGCCAGTTCTATTTCTGTTCATCATTCAGCAAACAGGCACAAATTTTGCAATAATCTGCTTCATGTTTAAATTTTTGTTGAAATTTATCAGCCTGTGCCATATGATAGGTCTAGACAGTCATAAATATTGTTAATTGTATGCCATCTGTTCTGGATGACTCAGTGCACTTTTTCAACATTCATATCAGTCCAACTTGACAGTAATTGAAATGAGCTTTCAAAATCATCAACTGAAGTTTGGCCACCTTTCAAACATGAGTACCATTTAAAAGTTTGTGTTCTACCCATGCCACCATCATCAATTGCTTCTTTAAGCATTTTGCAAGTCTCCAAAGCTGTTTTCTGAAATTTACAACAAAATTTGGTACAAATTTGCTGTTCCTTAACATCTACATCTTACTCAACTACAAAAATCTCAAAACACGCTCAATGGAAACACACTTAAGTGCCAACTGCACAAAAGCACAACATCCTACACGCTAATTCATAATGAATTAGTTCAGTGGTATCGAATAGCTCATTGTTGGCTATGTCTACTGCTCAGAACTTTCAGGATAGGGTCAGAATGTTTGGTTTTTATTATATGTATTCATAATGGCTGCTTCTGGAAGTTTAAAATTACATTAGTTAGAATTCAGTTTTTTTTTGGACTCTTCTTATGTAATCAGAGTAGGTCATCCTAAACATAGCTTAAGTATAAAGGAGAAACACTGTTTTTGCACCTAGGGCTGAATTTAGGTAAGTTTTATTTATATAGATTGTGTTACAGAGCAAGGTGTATAGAGAGGTTCTGTAATGTTAAATTTAATTTTAAAGCAGTTTACAGTTCACCTAATTTTATTTTCAAATAAAAAATTCCTGAATGTGGAAAGGTGTTATTAGTGTTATGACTTATCAGTATTTGTTTCAGTATCAGTATTTTGTAAATGCAAAATAAGATTGCTTATCAGCAGTCTTATTTTGCATTTACTCAAAGTAGACTTGTATTAAATATATCAATATTAATAATTCCTCAAAATAATCACATGTACCACATTATTTATCTATTTTAGCACCGAAGAAAGTGCAAAAAAGTGTATTAAAAGTACAAGCTGTATAAAAAAGACACCCACACAGTCACAAATTTCTCCTAGAAGTAAAAAAACCAAAAGAGAACAAAAAATGTAAGTTCTAATTTTTTTATTAATGAACTAATAATATTAATGATGATATGGTAATAATATGATCTGTTTATTTTTATTCAGCAACTGACACAGCCAGTTGCAACCTAAAGAGATTGCAATAGAATATTGAAAAAGTTATTTATTTTCATATAATTTACTACTATTGCTACTTCTGCTTATTTATCAATTTTCATATATAATTATACGATTTTATATGAAAATAGATAAATCAGCATAAGTAGCAGTAGACAATATTTACTGATAAGAATTTATCAACTTATCAACAATATTTATTGATAAGTTGATAAATTCAGTATATTAACCTTAAAGTTGTTGGTTATGTATTTATCATATTCATATTATAAAAATGCCATTCTTTTTTTTTTTCATCCCTCACCCACACCCTGTACCTCCACCCCTTACTTTAACTAAATTCCCATTGAAATAACAGAAAAATATTTATTATTGAAAAACCTATGAACAAGCTTGAACAGAATGATGTAATAACTTCCGTAAATAATATTGTATGGTCAAATGTTTCATAAACACTCGCTCACTCATTTCATTTGAGTGAGGCAAAGCAAAAACAAAATTATTTTTTTCTGTATTATGTACTTCATACACATTTAAAATTTTTATCCAAACGGTGGTATTTTTGAGGTCTTTTGTATCGATATTTCTACAGAATGATTTTGACAGAACATATTCTTCATACAGCAAATCGATATTGATATTGGGAATTTTAAATAAAAAAAAGTTTGTTGCCTGTTGCCTTAAACCATTACAGCGAAATAAAAAAGAAGCCAAGTAGAATGTAAAAGGTTACAAAGTAAGCATAATATAAATATTCTATAACCCTCTTTGTAAAAAGGATAGAATGTCGTTTTTGAGTCTTTAAGGGTGCATTTCAACAACTTTATCGTCAGTTAATTCTTTTTTCCTAAATAATCATCCCAACAGGTTGTTTTATGATTTTTGCTTCTTTCAAATTTCTCATTTCAAACGTTAAAAAAGGAGTATCTTGGAAATTTTATTATATTTCCAAAAGGGGTATGTCTGGCAACCTGTAACGTTGTATATGTGCCATTCTCTTTGAGGAAAGCTGAAGCGAAATGAATTGCCACAGTTAATCCTCCTCTTCAGATTTTGAAGAAGATTTAGAAAATGCATGCACTTTTCTTATAGCCGAAAAAACAAGAGTACGCAATGGATACACAACATAAATTGGAAGAGAACAGAAAAAGGCGAATTCCGTCATTTACTGCAGGACTTGGAATAAGTTGAAAATCGTTTTAAGATGTACTTATGGATGTATAAAGAAGAATTTAATTTCCTATATAATTCAATTAAGGATGATATTCGAGGGCAAAATATGCAATTTCGAAATTCAGTCGCCGCTAAGGAAAAATTAGTTATGTGTTTAAGGAAAGTTTAAAATACTGCAAGTTTAATTTTGAATAAGGACTTATTCTGTCAAAATACAAAACAAAAAATTTTTAATGAAATTTAATTACAACAAAAAACTGCTTCTCAACCCTAAAAATTGAACTTGTAAGAAATTGTTATGAGTTGTGCAAATTGAAATGATTGACTTGTTTGTCCTCTCAATTTGTTAATTGTAATTCTGTTGGTCTATTTTCCTCCTTTGGTCATTTTTGAGCATCCCTGAGACTGGACATTGCAGTGAGTATGCTGAGTAGTTGGTCGAAGTGGAGGGTGCTTCAGAATAGGTACAGGAGCAACATCCTTGATGTTGTTGTTATTTGTTTTTAGATATTCTTACTTGTGCACTCAAAACAGATTATTTACTTAAAATTTAATTTTATATTAGCATATCCTCCATTTTCCTCTTGTCATGCGGTCACACCTAACGAAATTTCTGTTAGAACAGAAAAATCTGAGCTCCTGACAATGTCATTCGGCCTTGAAGCCCAATGTGTTATCTTGTGAATACAGCCAATGGCAACAGTGCTCTCCGAGCAGTAAACTAATTGGTAAATAAAGTTCCCCCACATTTGACGTTAGACATGTATACAAGTGAAGTCTCGTGAAGTGATAGTAGTGTGTTTCCATCACTTATTCTCAGTGGATGCCAACACCCATAGGACACTGTTTCAGAGCTTATTGGCTCCTCATCAGTGGGTGAGTGGGCAGGTGTTGCAGTGATGACAACCCAGTTGTGAAGTATAACTTCACAATGTGAGAGATACCTGATAGTGTACCCGGGTACCTGCCCACCCACTGATGAGCCAATAAGCTCTGAAATGGTACCACATGGGCAGGGCCATGCTGAGCTGTTTTAGTACCTGAGGCAAGAATGAAACATTGTGCCCTACTGTTAATGATGGCAACATTGGCAATTATTTAATCTTTCTTTTGGCACCCCTTTCAGCTTTTAACCTGAGGCAAGAGCTTCGTTCTCCTCGGCACGGCTCTGCACATGGGTGATGGGATCCACTGAGAATAACAATAGTCTTCTCCCTATGGTGAAGCGTTACATATTCGAAGCAGTGCAATACCATGGCAACTCGAAGGTATTTGATGGTATTCACAATATGAGATATACTTAACGATGCCAATTCATAACTATTTAAGTAGTTGGCTACGTACAGAAATGATGCAATTGCACTAACTTGTACACTAGTTAGCTCCCTATGTTTGCTATTGGCTAAACAGTTGGCAAAGTCATGATCATAGGAACAGTGAATGAACTGCAGTTTAAATAATGTGTTGAATGCACCAAGTATATTGGTACAACTTTGTACAAAACTTGGTACAACTTTTTCATCTCAATGCTTTTTGTGGTTGGGGTTGTAATGAACTTGGCATCATTGTTTAATCTAAAATCTTTTCACAGTGAAGGTTTTTGAAGCATGCAAAAGAACTTGCCTCACTTTTTTACAAGTTTTTATTTTTTGTTGAGATGCATATTCAGATTCATCATCGCTTATGTCAGAGTGATGCCATGTCTCTGATATCCTTACAGTGTCTGCATTTGATGACTTAATTAGTACGTCAAAGTTATTTACAGTGCTCCTAGCATTAGTGTATATGCATGTAAACATTGCCTGTTCTTACTCTTAGTTACCCTAATACAGCCTTTGTATTTACTTGTTCCCTGAAAACCCAGAGCAGGGCTTGAAATCCCTGACATCTTGCTTTCCAGTAAAAGTAGTGCAAGAATTGCTTTTACCTCTGCCTGTGGCTCTAGTTAATCTTTTAGTCTGTGTATACCTTGTGCATTTTTCTGCCCTACCTATCACTGCCTCTATAGCATCACCAAATGTTCTTGCATTTCATCTGTTTAAATATACCTGTAAAACAGCCTTTCTACCCGATGAGCCTTGCAAATTTTTTCCAGTGCCAAATTGGTTTACAGGGCGCTCAACATGTACTCCCTCCTATCATCTCTGGGCAGAATTGCACTTTCAAATTCGATCTTAACAACTTTTTCCCAACTTGTTAAGTAAGTCATCAGATCTCCTACTCTTTATATCATTAGTGCCAACATGTATAATAATATCACCTTTTGTGCCCTTAAAAGATATCTCCTCTACAATGTCATCTATCTTTGCCTCTGGCAGACATACCCTGGTCCTATTCCACCTATCCTTCTTGCATAATATATTTCATGTTTCCCTGACAATAGTCTCTGACATTAATTACCTCCTGTGTGGCTAGCTCATTCTGCCTTGGAGACTGCCACTGTGTTGTTTGATGCACAAGTGTGAGCTCTGGTGTTGAGTTGGGCAGCTGAAAGCTTGATGGGCCCAATTTTAATTACTACTACTCCTCACGTACTCATAAATCAGAATGCTGAATCGACACCTAATTTCTTCACACACACACACGTGCGCACACACTGTACCAAACGCCCAAAGATTCCCCCCCCCCTTCCATGGCTCTATCATATCCTGTTCCAGAAATCTGCAAACATTGCACAAGTAGCACATTTCATTAAGCAATGATTCGTAGGAGAATCATCCCTTCAATACTTCCCCAAGCCACAGCATTCCTGCTACTTGAAGCCTGTAAATCAGCAAATGTTTGACAATATTAACTTTTGAACATTTGATAATATCAAATGTTTGATAATAATATAAAAGATAATACAGTAGAACTTCGATATTCGAGCATAAGTATGTACATTTCGATTAAACCATTTAAAAATTTAAACGGTTTGGATTCAAGAATGCAACAATAAAACAATCACTTGAACAAACAACAATCACTTCTTGCAGTAGTTTTTGGTTGTATTTTAACTTTACTTCAGTCTAAGTAGTGCAAAAATCAGTTCCACCTCTGCATATGGCCGTATTTAAAATATTATTCTGTCTCTTCCCAAACATCTATGTTTTCATCAAAAATTTTGATGAATAAAATTTTTGGTCATCAAAAATGGCATAACCCCTTCAATCTTTTTGTGTTTAGCGTTTTAAAGTCTAACCTGGACATTCAGTTCATCACTGAAGAATATTCTTGTGCTGCTTAATGTTGTCGAATACGTAAATAAGACCAGTCACGGGGTTGGCAATTTACAGCGTAAAATTATTGAAATTATGAACGAGTATCCAGAGTTTGGCATCACTGAAATTACAAGAAAATTAAGCATTGACATGCTTAAATATCAAAAGTACTAGTCAAGAGGCTGCTTGGTATTTGCTTCGTCAACCAATGTCTGAGAGTTCAGTTGTAACTTATATACCTACTGTGTGACCTATCAAGTGACAGCATAATAGAAAATCGAACAAAGAAATGGAACAAGAGAACCTGGGCGACAATTCTACCGACATTTGGAAAGAGAATTGGTTTGATAAGTACAAGAAAAGGATGACGAGAAACAAGTTTAAATGGGCCGGAATTGGTAACAACATCTTTGACCCGCTACTTACTCTACCGAATCAACATTAATGATCTCATTGACCTCAAATTGAGGAAAGACAATTGTAAAATAGATGTGTGGAAATTTGCCTTTAGCCAGCATGTGGTTGATTGCTGGAACAAATTTCCATCTGTTGTTGTAGAAATTGACAGCTTAAATAAATTCAAGGCAGAACTAGACAAACATTTGGAGCAAATGTTGTGGTGATGAGTGGATGAAATGGGAAGGGTTTTTTTTTTTGCTGATGCTGTATAAGCTTACTTTCTTGCATCATATGCCTCTACTAATGCTAAAGTGACATAATTTATGTCATTTCTGTTCCGCATTTTCATCAAGATGTTTTGAGGTAAAATATTTTACATGCATACAGGTACACGCTGGCTTTTTTTTTTTTTTTTTGGCTGATATTGTATAAGCTTGCTTTCTTGCATTGTTTGTTCCACATGAAATGCCCATTTGTAAAAAAGATGACTGTGCATATTCAAAGATGTGTGATCTGTGAAAAACTGATAAATCTGCCCAGAAATATAAAGTACGACATGATGTATATTATCGACGGTAAATGAAATACCATTCCAAATAGTGCACCAAAACCAGTATACATTCATATTATTCATAAATACTGATCCACAGATACATAAGCTGACTAATGATACTGACTCTGAGAATCACTCTCTGACCCGTCAGTACAGGATTTAAGAAATCAACACGGCCATTACTGTCTAAACTGAAAACTTCCCTCTCCCTAATCCAAAAGGTAAGGTAAAAAAAAGGATTGCTCAATTAAACTTTTGTGGTGAACTGGATGGTAATAAGAACAAATCACAAGAAGAAGAGGTAATAGAGATATTTGTTGAATTAGGACATAGATATGGGAAAACAAATTTTTGGAAAAGGATAGAATTGAAACACAATTCTTCAGTTCTCCAGAAGTAATCCAAAGGTGCATCAATAAATAAATAATGAATGTATTAATTCAGTGAAATTGCAATGGTTTCTGCACCCAACGTAGACGATTTACTTGACTTTGTAATTAGCTACCTATAATCTGGGTTTAGTACACTTTTATATGAGGTTGTATAATATTTGTTGTATAAATGAAGACTTTTGTTGATTTATACATTAGTATACAATCCATATATTTATATTATAGCTTATTAGCCTCTTAATAGCCGATTTGGCTAATAAATCATCAGGTAACCTACTCAAGAGTCATCTTCCTGATTTGTACTCACTCCGACCACTTTCAGAGTACAACACTTTTTAACTAAATAAATTAAGGTTTTTACTATACATAGTTAAACACTGTTTATCTAGCATTTGTTGTTTTCCTCATTTTATTCTATTAGTATATTGTATATTTGAAAAGTGGATTTTTACTTGATATAATTTTTTGTATTTTATTTATTTGAAATCAGAACTGTATCCAGATCATCAAAGAAGGAATCCTTGCCATCTGATGCAGTAAAATCTATTATAAAGAAAGAAGCTGTTGATATTACAGCCCAAAAATCACTGTCAAAAGATTCCTCAGAATATGTTAAGCATGAAGAAAATGATAACCTAAGCAAAAAGCAAGAGACTTCAGGTACTGAACAAGGAATGCATATTCAAGGAAAGAAAAAAAAGAAACGAAAAAAGTAGGTGTAACAGGATCTGGTTATTTGATAAAATTGTCAAGATTTAAAAAAAAAAAAAAAAAAAAAATCAGAAGTTGCAATATTCAGATATTTTTTCAATTATAAATTCATTTCACAATTCAGTTCATAATATACTATACTATTCTTAGACATAACTGAATTTGTGATGAAATGGCATTCAAGCAATCAAACACACAGTTTTGTTGATGTAATGGACAAATGAGAAGTTTTTTTTTGTCCATTACATCAACTCTCATATTTTGAATTATTTCTTCTGTTTGTGTTTTTTAACAGTGTTCAAACCCAAACTTTTGTTTATTGTGTACTTATAATAAACATGATTGGGTCTGAACACTGTTAAAAAACACAAACAGAAGAAATAATTCAAAATATGAGAGTTGAAAAACATATCTATCAGATAATACACGTATCATTTGCTATGTTGAACCAATTATCAGATAACTGGTAATTTAATCAGCATACTTTTCTTGTGATAGAATCTTTATGGAGTAGTGTAACTTATTTTCTCAGAACTTACCACCTGACCACATGGTTAATTTGGGGTTACTCCCGCACATATGCAGTACTTCGCATTTGTCAGTGTTAAATTTCAGTTGCCACGTTTCAGACCATCTACCCCCCTTTTCTAGATCCTGTTGCAGTAGCATAGCATCACACTGTCATTAACCACCATGTCAACCTTTGTACTGTCTGCAAAGTTGGACATTATGCCTGATACACCTTCATCAGTATCACTGATAAATATAGAAAACAACAATCGGCCCAACATGGAACCCTCAGGGACACCACTAATAACATTAGTCCTCGAAGAGCAGTGTCCATTGATTACCACTCTGTCATCTTGCACTCAACCATCCCTTTATCCATAACAGCAACTTGCCCTTAATGCCATACCACTCCAATTTGTACAGTAGTTTTTTTATGTGCAAAAGTATCAAAAGTTTTTCTGAAATCCAAGTATATAATATCAAAATTATTTTTTTGAATCCAGTTCCTTTGTGACCACATTGTAGTATCCAATCAAATTGGTCACACAAGATTTCCCCTTAACAAACCCATGCTTGGTTAGATGATTCTGCAATGCTTCTTTAACCAGTGACTCCATTATTTTCCCTGGAACAGAAATTACACCAGCAGGTCTGTAATTACTTATGTCATTCTTTGATCCCCCTTTGTAAATTGGAGATACATTTGTACATCTCCAGTCCATGGGGACCTCCTTTGAATCCAAGGATGCTCTCGTAATTATGGCTAAGGGTTTGCTTACTTCCTTTTCTGTCTCCTTTAATACATCCCAGTTGCCTTTCTTATGTTTAACTTCTAATTTCTCCTCCGCTTCCCTACAGAATTCCTTGTGTAAATGTAGATGCAAAATACTCATTCAATTTATCAGCTACTGAGCAGAATCATCAACAGTTAAACCATTGAGATCAAGTGGACCAATATGATTCATCCTCTTCTTTCTAGAGTTTACATAAGTAAAGAAGTCTTTGCTGTTTTTCTTTTCTTGCTTTGCCAAAGATTTCTTGTAATCTGCCTTTGCTTAGTATTTCTTAGTTGGTACAAATTGTATGTCTATGTCAGAAGAATGTGGTAAGCAATTTTACCATATTAACACTACAAAGAAGTAAAGAACAGAATGTGAGTAGCCTGTAAAAATGTGAACTGCAATATGCATAAAAATGAATTTTTTGGATTCGCTTTTGGATTTCTTCTACAAAGCTTGAGCTGTGTTGAAGAATGTGGTTTGTATTTTTACAAGGATATTTTAGTTGTAGAGAAATATCAAGAAAAATGGATGCCGGGGAAGGCTGGATTTTGAAAAGAGAAGCTACTGACATTTTGTATTAAAGAAAATTCACAACATAAACATTTCATTCTCTTTGTTCACATTGAATTTCTGTATTCTAGTTTGTTACCTAAACAGAGTTGGTCAGAATTAAGTATAAATAAATAGCCATGTTTTTCTGACAGAATGATAAATTTAAATAAAAAGTCAGTACAGGCACTTCCTGACTTAAGTAATACTTGACTTAATGTAAATTCGACTTTACAGTTTTTGCCAGCTGGTGCAAACTGAAAAAAATATATGAAAACATATTTTGCATCCTGTAGGAATAATTGGAGCTATTGTGAAAATATAGTAATTGAACCCAATAACACTTTTTTTTTTTTTTTTTTTTTTTGTAATTTGTTCCAAGACCTCAGAAGTTGAAATTTTCACTATACAGGGTGTTTCAAAAGCGATGGTCAATAATTTAAAGGCGAACTGTACAGACTACAATATGCAAAAAAAGCCTAGTGAACCCGGGTCCTTAAGTGAATTGTTTTCGAGATATTGCACATTTCTAGTTGGGATCCACCACTGACAAGGTGAACTGTACAGAGTTGGAATTCACCACTGACTTGTTTGTTTAGGTTAGGTTATGCTCATTCTCTCCGTTTCCCCTCTCTCAATGCACTGCGATGTAACAGGCATACTAGTACTTGTCAAAGGATAGTCAACATGGAAAGAGGTTATAGCAACAAAGAGTATGCGGACATGCACTTCATGTATGGTAAAGCCAACAGCAGTGCACTCGAGGCTGCACATTTATACTAAGAAGCATTTCCCCACTGATGGCAGCCCAACAGGCACAGATCCATCATGATACATCAACGCCTTAGAAAACATGGGCACTTCGCACATGGAGTACGAGCAGATAGGCCCAGAAGCATAACACCTGATGTTGAGGAAAGGGTGTTAGAAAGAACATCCTGTAACATGTAACATCTGTAAAATCCTGTGGTGTTGAAACCAAAAATTAAAAATGTATTATCTTATGTTTAATAAAACTACCCTTAGCAAAGGATTCACAGCTTTTTGCTAAACTAGTGCTCCCATAGTCAGTGGCGGATCTTAACAGAAAATTTGCATCATCTCAAACGGTTTTATTTGCTGCCCGATGTTCACTGGGACTTTTTTGTTTATTTTAGTTTGTACTTTTCACCTTTAAATTATTGACTATCATTTTTGAAACACCCTGTATAACTAAGCTATTTAACTCTCTAAAAGGTCATTTTTATAATGGAAATTGTATTAGTTTTATATAAATTTATGTCAAATAAGCATAACAAAAAAATCACTTAACTAAAGAATGCAAAAACAAAACAAGCGGCCAATGCATTTACAAACACTACTATTGGCTGAGAGGAAGGGTTGCGCAGTCCAGCCGGAGAATGTACTACACTTTCATGATACATCAACGCCATTCAAAATTGATTCTTATAATGTTCCATTATAAGAATCAATTTTGAACCCTTTGTGATAGTTTTCTAAAGCACATTTATGGTGGTTATGACCATAAAACAATAAAAAAAATTTGCACTTTCCAATTTATTGAGTTTTACTGTTGGTGAAATCTATTATAAACAAGTAGTAAACTCGATCTTATTGCATTTGCAATAATACCAATAGCTGTAATTGCGTGGGTTTTTACATTATTATGATGAAATGTGTTTCCCCTTCACTGAAATCTTCAATCATATAAAAAACAAATTTTCTGGATCTTTTCTTCATTCCTGTTTACTTATTACAATGATGAAGGGAAAGCGACCAACAGAAAGTGCAAGTGGTGGCAGTGCTAGGAAACAAAACAAAATTGATTTAGAAATGAAGATTAAAATGATTAATAAGTAAGAAGCAGGGAAAAGTTTGTCATCTATTGCACGGGAATTAGGTCTCTCTGCTTCAACAGTGAATACTATTTTAAAGGACAGTGTGCGTATAAAAAAACATATAGGATTATTGCATTTAAAATCAACAGGGTTTAGGTGCTATATCGAAGATGGAAAAGCTATTCATAATATTGATAGAAAATCAGATTCAGAAGTGCCCCTGAGTCTAATAGCCATTCAAGCAAAAGCAAGAAGTATTTATGAAGATAGATAAGTACGGCGAACCCCAAGCCAAGTTCATGGCAAGCAAAGGGTGGTTTAATAAGTTCAAGTATCATGTTGGTTTCCACGTTAAAGTAAAATTTTTGTAATTGCACACTTCTGTAATTTTGCAATTACAGAAGTGTGCAATTACATTTAGATAAAAATTGAATAAATAATTGCATTTACATGTTTGTTGAACATTTCTTTTTTGCTTCAAATTCATTGCGCGTAGTTTCGAGTGATGCATAATCTTTTATTTATCTAATTATTCCTTAAATTTATTCAAACTATCCACCTCCACAACACTAGATAAAGGTTTGTTCCAACAATCAAATCTCACTCTTTGGCTGAAAATAAATTTTCACATCTATCCTATAACAATCCTTTTCAATTTATGTTCCCTTATATATGTCATCCAAGCAAGCATTAGGATGCCATCCACATTTAACTTATTCAGTTTATTTGCTTAAACACTTCAATCAGGTCTCTTACAGATATTAGTTTCCACTACTGCAATTTGCAGAACTGGTCTTTTATGCTAAGAGACAATAAAACTTAACTTTTTTACTTTTAACTTTTGTATCCTTGACTAATCTTGTTGCTTTTCTCTGCACCTATTCCAACAGATCCACATCCTTCCTAAAATGAGGCTTCCAGACCTTTAGCATTAGCAAGGGCACATGATGCGAGAAAGCAAGCTTATATAGCATCAGCCAAAAAAAAAAAAAAAAACCCCCGTATTTCACCCATCCACTTGCTCCAAATGTTTGTCAAGGTCTGCCTTGAATCTATTTAAACTATCAACTACAACGGCAGATGGAAGTTTGTTCCAGCATTCAGCCACCTGCTGGCTAAAGGCAAACTTCCACACATCTATCCTACAATCGTCTTTCCTCAATTTGAATTTATGCCCTCTCAGACGATTATTCTGAGAAAGAGGAAGAATCTCATCAGCATTGAGCATGCTCAAACCATTCAAGGCTTTATACACCTCAATCAGATCATCTTGCAGGTGCCTACTCTCCAGACACTGTAATTTGCAAAATTTAAGCCTTTCTTCATAAGAGCAACCCTTTGTTCCATTCACTAATCTTTTTGTCCTTCTCTGTACTCGTTCCAACAGCTCTACATCCTTCTTAAAATGAGGCCACCAGACCTGTATACAGTACTTAAGGTGTGGTCTGACCATTGCCTTATACAAGTGGATAATCACCTCCTTATCCCTTCTAGAAAAATTTCTGTATATCATTGACAAGACACTGTGAGCTACACTTGCAGACCGTCTGCACTGCTGAGAAAACTTCATATCTGCCTGCACAATTATTCCCAGGTCCTTTTCATTCTCTACCACTGTCAGTGTGGTACCACAGAGTTGATACGTTACTCTGGGATTACTGCTTCCCATGTGTAGTACTTTCCATTTGTCAATGTTAAACTTCATTTGCCATCTCTCAGCCCATCTGTTCAACTTTTCTAGATCCTGTTGCAGCAGTGTACTGTCATTAACAACCCTGCCAACCTTCTTATCATCTGCAAACTTGGACATTAAGCCTGATATACCATCATCACGATCATTTATAAGTACAGAAAACAACAATGGACCCAACACTGAACTCTGTGGGATTCCACTAATAACATTAGTCCATGATGAGCAGTGTCCATTGATTACCACTCTCTGTCTTCTCCTACTCAACCATCCCTTTATCCATAGCAGCAATTTGTCTCCAATGCCACACTGCTCCAATTTGTGCAGCAGTCTTCCATGTGCAACAGCATCAAAGGCTTTTCTAAGATCCAAATATATAATATCAAAGTTATTCTTTGCATCCAGTTCCTTTGTGATTACATCATAGTATCCAATCAAATCCCTTAACGAACCCATGCTGTGTACGAGCTATAACTGAAGTCTTGTCTAGATCTTCCTTAACCAGTGCCTCCATTAATTTCCCTGGAACAGAAGTTAAACTTAAAGGTCTGTAATTACCTGTGTCTCCCTTTGATCCTCTTTTGTGGATTGGGGTCACATTTGCACATCTCCAGTCCATGGGTACCTCCCCTGAGTCCAGGGAAACTCTCATAATTATGGCTAAGGGTTCGCTTACTTCTTTTGCTACCTCCTTTAATATAACTGGATAGATCCCATCCACCCCAGGTGCCTTTCTTGTGTTTATCTTCAACAATTTCTCCTCCACTTTACTCTCAGTTATTACAAGATTATCTAGCTTACTGCCAGAATTGAATACACCACTGGCATTCCCTTCCCTGAATAACTCCTCATGTGTGAATGTTGATGCAAAATATTCATTTAGTTTGTTAGCTACCTGAGCAGGATCATCAACAGTTGAACCATCGATATCAAGTGGATCAATACCAATCTGATTCATCCCCTTCCTTCTAGAGTTTACATAAGTAAAGAACTCTTTGCTGTTTTTCTTTGCATCCTTTGCCAAAGATTTCTCATAATCTGCCTTCGCCTGCCTAACCTCCTTTGTAACTTGGTTACAGACCAGCTTATATCTTTCATAGGCTTCTGTGTCACATGTTAATTTATATGTATCCCATGCATTTTTCTTCGGCCTCGGGTGCCAAGTGATTGTGACTGAGCGATTTCTCTGTGCTGTTACTGCGATTTCCCAAAAGTGATTTACAGTTATTTTACTTTCTTGACGTTAATAAATTTATTCTTTTAAAAACAGCTCTTGTAACAAAAACACTTGTACAGAGCAAGAAAGGAAAGGCACCTTTCTTTATTCCTTCTAGTTTACTGCTAACCACTTACTACTTTTCACTTGGTCACACCAGGCACTGCTCCTACCTCCCTGTGGCGGGACCGGTAACCTTGGCAGAAAAGTTCATCTGCCAGAGGCTAAGAGGAGCCAACATGGAACAAAATATGTTTCCAACTTTAGAGCCGTCAAGCTGTCGGCCAAACACAGAAAATGACCATGACCATGATTCGTCGCAAGCAAAGAGGTCGAAAACCAATCCCTCGGCGACAGACTTACCTGCATTCTTAATAATGCACTCACTATCTGAACAGTCTCTCAGTAAGCTATCCCCCTTTTTAATTCAAAAACATCTGGAAAGTATTGCAGGGTCTCCCAAGACGGTTAAGAGACTACAATCATTGGACTTACTTATTGAAACTCTAAATAGCAGGCACTCTGAGAAATTACTAAAAAAGACAACTTTCGCTGGTATTCCAGTGAAAGTAACTCCACGTGCAACCCAAAATACATCAAAGGGTGTTATATATAGTTGGGACCTGATGAATGTGATGGAGGGAGAAATTAAAGAAGAGCTTCAGGAACAAAATGTAATAGCTGCAAAAAAGAATTATGATAAAAAAAGACAATATTCTCACACCTACCAGAAATATCATTCTTACCTTCAACAGTCCAAGCCTGCCCTCATCAGTAGAAGCTGGATATCTACTTTGCCGCACTCGTCCTTTCATACCAAATCCGTTGAGATGTTATAAATGCCAAAAGTATGGCCACTCTCAAACAACATGCAGAGGGAACCCAGTTTGTCCCAACTGTGGATCCTCCGATCACATTCAAAGTGATTGTTTGGCGAAAGAAATGATATGTCCCAACTGCAAAGGCAACCATCCTGCCTACTCTAAGACATGTGAGAGGTGGAAAACAGAAAAAATTGTGAAATATAAAGTTAAAAACAGAGTTAGTTATCAAGAGGCAAGAAAATTAATTGCACCCAGTATACCTAACCGTACCTATGCCAATATTGCAAAAAAATATCAAACCATTGCCACACAAACCGATGTTACCGTTCCTTCAAACACTTCCATCTCTGACTGGGCTCTGGCTGTCCTCTCTCAGCAACAGTCCAGTGCCGTTAAGCACTCAGACCAAGCAAATAATACGCCTCTCACAATACCAGCAAAATCTCAATCTCCGCCAGTGAATGCCACTACTACAAATAATGAGAGTTCGACTTCAAAAAAGATTATTCGGGACACATCGATGGAGGCAGAGTACCCACCCAAACAGGAAGATCCAATTCTGGAAATATTTGCAGAAGAAGAGATGGACACTGGTCACCCTTCCTTTCCAAAAAGAGACAAGCCAGAACGCCATAAAACAGCCACATCAGGTACAGCTTCTTCTTCTAAATTCAAGTAATGCCTAACATCTTGCAATGGAATTGCAGAGGCTTTCGTGGAAACATTGGCGACATCCGTTACTTAATTAATCGCTACTCTCCAGTTGGTTTCTGCCTGCAAGAAACCTATTTAACTGCTCAAATTTCTATTTCCGTAAAAAACTACTCGGTCTATAGACGAGATCGGAATACATCCGATTCTGCTCGTGGTGGTGTAGCTATTTTAATTAGTACAAGGATTCCAGCTAGGCAAATCACTCTCCAAACCCAAATCGAAGCTGTCGCTGTGCGTCTGATTACTCAGACTGCATTAACTCTAGTCTCAGTTTATCTCCCACCAAATCATACTTACTCTTATAATGATCTTAAAGAACTTTTATTACAGCTACCCTCCCCTATCTGCCTGCTAGGGGATTTCAATGGCCACCACCCTTTATGGGGTTCATCTAAATTAGACAGACGCAGCCGACTGATTGAAACTTTACTGGAAAAAGAAAACCTCACTCTTCTTAACAGTGGCTCGCACACCCATATACAGTTACCTAATGGACAGACTTCTGCCATTGACCTATCGATTTGCTCCCCGATACTGTTTTCAGCTATGCAATGGTCCACTCTGGATGATCCCATGGGCAGTGATCATTTTCCAATTGTTTGTAATCTGTTGACTACACAACCACAATTACAACAGCCCTGCAGGAAATGGAAATTCTCTAAAGCCAATTGGGCCAAATTTCAGTCAGCAATTACTCTTGACAAAAAAGCTATTCAACTACAGCCCATAGATGAAGTTACTGATTATATTACATCCCGCCTTTTAGTTGCAACTAAGCACTCAACTCCATTATCAAATCCCCCGTCCCGACGACATTTCAACTACTGGTGGAACAAAGAGTGCACAAAAGCAAAGAAGGAAAAAAATAAAGCATTTAATTTTTTAATCTAATTTGCTACAAGAAACTAAGGGCAAAGGCGCATTACATTCAAAAGCAGGCCAAGAAAGATTCTTGGACTAGGTTCGCATCAACTATCAATAGAAACACTGACTCCAGACTAATATGGAAAAAAATTAGGCAGCTTTCTGGGAAGTTTCCAACTGTTCCTTCCCCAATTCTCTCCTGCAATGGGCAAGAACTCTCTGCTCCTCTAGATATAGCCAATGCCTTGGGCAAAACCTTTGCTCAAATATCGGCTGCATCAAACTACAGTCCAAAATTCCAGAAAATTAAGACCGCCACCGAACAGAGATCCATCAACTTTCGAACCTCACTGTCACTTCCATATAATCAGCCTCTGCAATATTGTGAACTTTTACAGGCCATCAGAACAACACAAAACAGTGCTTCTGGGCCAGATGGCATATATTATGTCATGCTGCAGCATCTTGATGAGAAAAACTTACAACTGCTTCTAATCTTTTTTAACCGGATCTTCCTGGAAAATATTTATCCAGCCTCTTGGCACCATGCTACAGTTTTGGCGTTTTTGAAACCTGGAAAAGATCCTCCAGTTCTAATAGTTACAGACCAATATCTCTGTCAAGTTGCCTTGGTAAAATTCTTGAAAAAATGATCCATAGTCGACTCACTTGGATCATTGAAACTCAACATCTACTGAGTAATTGTCAACATGGCTTTCGCAAAAACAGGTCATCCCTAGATCTGATGATCAAGGCGGAATCTGAAATTCGCAATGCCTTTGTGAAAAACGAACACCTTGTCATGGTCTCCATTGATATAGAGAAGGCATTTGATACCTGGCGGTATGGCATTCTCAGTGACCTATATAATCTTGGTCTATGAGGCAACTTACCCATATTTATTAGGAACTTACTCAACAGCCGATCTTTCCAGATGAGATATCAAAATTCCCTTTCTGCTACATTCTCGCAGGAAGAAGGAGTACCGCAAGGATCAGTTTTGAGTGCAACCTTGTTTGCCCTTAGAATTGATTCCATTACAAAAGTACTCCCAAATACTGTAGAGGCTTACCTTTACACTGATGATCTTGCTATTTCTTGCCATTCTCAGAACATGATCTATCGAAAGGCAATTGCAGATGTCCCTCAATAAAGTTTAAAAGTGGGCTGAGCTCAATGGATATCGTCTTTCCCAACAGAAAACAGTTGCGATCCACTTTTGCTGTCAATGCAAATTGCATGCAGATCCTGAACTTCGGATTTCAAATTCCACCATTCCGATTGCCAGCAATATGAAATTCTTGGAACTAATCCTGGACAGTAAGCTCAACTTCTTTGAGCATGTTAAATTAATACGTACTGCCTGTCTTAAAAAGATCAACATGCTAAGAGCTTTATCTGCCCTCCCTTGGGGAGCAGATCGTACAACTTTGCTGCTCTTATATAGAGCACTGATTAGATCCCATTTAGATTATGGTGCTCCAGTTTATGATTCTGCCTGAAGGAGTGTGCTACGCTGGCTGGATCCTGTTCAACATAATGCACTGCGGATTGCAATTGGTGCATACAGGACATCTCCAACTCAGAGTCTATACATTGAAGCTCATGAGCCCCCTTTGCATCTTCGTAGAAGAATGTTATTACTTAAATATGCAGCCAAAATACAGACTTGCTATTTGCATCCTATTCAGCCATACCTTTTTAACCAACCACTAGTTAATCTCTATAGAAATAAACCAAGTAAAATCCAACCAGCTGGCCTACGGCTCCTTGAAATATCACAGAACTGGAATGTTCCTCTCCACAATAGGCAACAGATAAAGAATTACTCTCATCCACCATGGACCACCTTTCCTCAACTGACCTCTGATACCTATTTCCTTCAATGGGGAAAGAATTGTCTACCGGCAGTGACTGTGCACAACTCCATGCTAGCCATATTCAAACCTATGCTGACTTCTTGCCGATATATACGGATGGTTCCAAATCTCTGTCAACTGTTGGAGCAGCAGCAGTGTTTCCCTCTGCTATCATATCAGCTTCTCTTCCACCTGAGTATAGCAACTTTTCAACAGAACTGTATGCAATACAGTTAGCTCTAGAAAATTTGACTCTACATCCATCTGCAAAATATATAGTTTATACTGACTCTCTCAGCTCAATTAAAGCAATGCAGAATACATCTCAAACCAATCACCATATTGTAATGAAAATCAGGAGTTTGTTATTGCAGATTTATCATCGTCAACAACTAGTGAAGTTTTGCTGGATTCCAGCACATTCAGGCATAAAAGGGAATGAAGTGGCTGATATATCTGCCAAAAGTCCAAATTCAGACCTAACTTCTGTTCCTATTCCAGCACCTGATTATAATATCTTAATTCAAGCAGCATGCCATGCAGAGTGGACAGATTATGGCATAACCAAACGAATAACAAACTTTTCCAGCTGAAACAATACCCAAAGTTCTGGCACTCCAGCAATCAGACAGTGCGGCGGGAAGAAGTGGTACTCACACGAATGAGAATAGGACACACCCATCTGACTCATCTCCATCTACTAATGGGCGATGATCCTCCTCAGTGTCCACACTGCTTAGAATATCTAACAGCCAAACACATTCTGATTGACTGTCCACAGTATCAACAACATCGAGCTGCAATACTTCAAAATCTGGCTAATCGTCGAGAACCATTGACATTACATCATATCATTGGAGAGGACGCAAATGTTAATGAACTTTTCTGCTTTTTAAAACAAATTGGAGTGTATCATCTTTTATAAATAGGCTTCAGAACTGAAACTAATTTAAACTGGATTATTTTTTAATATTCCTACGAATAGGTGCACTATAGCCATAGCAGCTAATGCGCCAATAAACAACCATACCACACACGCAGTTTTCTTCTCTGTCACATGTCTAATTAGTTCATCTGACATCCATTTAGGCCTAAATCTTGAACTATATTTCTTTGTTGGTATGAAAAGCCTAGTGGCTTCTTTAGATGTTGCCTAACCATAGCATTATGCAATGAAATCACCTCAATATCCCTGCTAGAAAAATTCCTGTATATCATAGATGGAACAACACAAGCTGGCCTAGCAGCCTCTCTGCACTTCTCAGAAAACTTCAAGTCTGACTGCACGATTATCTCCAGGTCATTTTCTTTCTCCACTGCCTTGAGGGTAGTACCACCCAGTTGGTATATTATTCTGAGATTACTGCCTCCCATATGCAGTATCTTGCATTTTTCACTGCTAAACCTCAATTGCTACTTCTTAGCCCATCTAATTTTTCTAGGTCTTGTTGCACTATCATACCTCTTTCTGTCATTAACCACCCTGAAAACCTTCATATCATCTTCAAAATTTGACATTAAATGTGATATGTCTTCATCAATATCATTAATAGCATTCCCAGTGCTGAGCCCTTAAAGACTTCATTAATAACATTAGTCCAAAAAGAGCAGTACCATTAATAAATACCCTCTGTCTTCTGCCATTCAACCATCCCTTTATCCATAGCAATAACTTGCCCCCAATGCCACCTTGCTCCAATTTGTATGGCAGTCATTCATGTGGAACACTATCAGAAGCTGTGCTGAAATCTAAGTATGTGAAGTCAAAATTAGGGATTTTATCTGAATGCAAGGATACTCTCAGAAAGTTTACTTACCTCTTTTGTTGTTTCTTTTAATGTAATTGTATAGATTCTGTCGACCCTTGTGCCTTATTTACTTTTAACCTCAACAATTTCTCTTCCATTTCCTCTTGGTTATCATAGACTCATTCATTTCCCCGTTAAATTGGTATACTTCTGATATGCCCATTCCTAAACACTTCATGTTTGACTGTAGATGCGAACTATTTATCCAGTTTGTCAGCAACCAGCACTGGATGAATAACAGTTATGCCATTCATACCTAGTGAACCGGTGTGGTTTTCATTTCTTTCCTTCCATTATTAACACAAAGAAGGAACTCTGCTGCTTTTCTTCATCCCAGCAAGACTTCTTATAATTTAACTCCTTTTGTGACTTGCTGTGTGTTTCTCTGTCCAATAACAATTTATAATTATCCCGTGTATATTATCTCTGTTACTAGTCTCATCAGTTCATCTGTTATCCATTAAGTCTAAACCTTGAACACTGTCTCTTAGTTGGTAAGAAAAACTTAATTTCTACTGTTACTTCTCTGAATGCTTCCCATTTAAAATTTACAGTGGGTAGTATTATCAGTTGGTCCCATTGAAAAGAATTTAAAAGCTGTCTAAGACCATTGTAGTTACCTTTACAAAAACAAAATCTCTTCTTTTTTACCTTTGACAGTAGTTACATCTTTAATTAAATCTTACATCAATACACTGTGGTTGCTGCCATGCTAGTAGTTCTTTTATCTGCAGATTCTTAATGCATAAAGAATCACACTGATAATCAAATAAAGAGTATTTTTTTTTCTCTTTTTCTCTCTCTAACATTCTAGTGTAGAAGCAGTCATCCAGTGAATCCAGAAAAGTTTGCTGCTGTGCAAGTAACCCCCCCACAAGTGCTAGTCAGTGACTGGAAAATTAAAGTCCTCTATTATAAGTCTTTCTTTCTGATTTACTGGCTCACTTTGTTTGTAAGCCCATCATTACCCTTACCCTCATTTTTGTTTTTCCATTGCTTGTGTCACACCAGACTGACTCCACTTTGTTCATTTTAAAGCTAATGTAATTAGGTTTTTAACATGTTTTAATTATATTGTAGATTAACTGATGACCTACTGCACAAGGAGATTATAAACTGACATTTGTAGAAAGGAACTGAATTCTAAACAGTACTTGAAGTATGAAATATGCTAGAAAAGTTTAGCAGGTATCGAAACAATATGTGACTAAGGCAGTGATGCATCTAATAATAACTTGCCTCTGTGACAAGTTTGAAGAATATGAACCTTTTTCAAACATTAATAAGGAAAGCTGTTGAATGAAAAAAACATCAAGAAATGCTGAAATGATCTAAGGCATCAGAAGAGAAAGCAAGACAGTATTCCCATGAACTGTATTTGAATTAATATGCTGCAGAAATCAAGATGTGTGAAACAGGTAGCATAACATAGCACAGGCAAGATTGGGATAAGCAGCACTGCATTCCTTCTTTGATGAAAATCCTAATTTGGTTAAGTGGAGGAACTGAAAAGTCAGTTCTTTTGCCATTCTCAAGTATTGGCATATGATGCAAGAAAGCAAGCTTCTGCAGCATCAGCCAAAAAAAACAAAACAAAAAAACCCTTCCATTTCACCGCTCCATTTGTTCCAAATACCTGTCCAGCTCAGCCTTAAATTTATTTAGGCTATCAACTTCCACAACAAAAGATGAAAGTCTATTCCACCAATCAACTAGCCACTGGCGAAAGGCAAACTTTTGCACATCTCTTCTACAACTATCTTTCCTCAATTTGAATCTGTACCCCCTCAGGTTCTTAATCTGAGCATGAAGAAGAATCCAATCAGCATTCAGCTTGCTCAAACCAATCAAGGCCTTATACACCTCAATCAGATCACCTCGCAGGTTCATACTCTCCAGGCACTGCAATTTGCAGAACTTAAGCCTTTCTTGGTAAGAGCATCCCTTTGTTTCCCTCACCAATCTTGTTGCCCTTCTTTGTAATGGGAATGCAAAAATACCTTTGAAACTGTATGTCTCAGAAAAAAGTAATTACAGTTTTAAATTCAGACTATGTATATAAAGTGCTTAGCATCATAATACACAGCCATTTCTGAATAAACAGAAAATTTTTAAGGTGGCATCGTTTTAGGTTATATCTCATATTGTGAATGCCTTCACAACGAGTTGCCATGATATTGCACTACTTCGAATAAGTAACGCTTCACCTAAGGAGAAGACTAGTGTTACTTATTCTCAGATAGGTACCACCACCCAGACAGCACTGTTTCAGGGCTATTTGGCCCTTCGTCAGTGAGTGGGTAGGTACCCAAGTGATGCAATGATGGCAAAAACAGTTATGAAGTATAACTCCACAATATGAGAGATGCCTGATGGTGTATGATGTATTTAGACCAAGGCGCATTTAGGGCTAAAGCCTCAAGCTGCGAACAAATTTAGACTATGTATATAAAGTGCTTAGCATCATAATACACAGCCATTTCTGAATAAACAGAAAATTTTTAAGGTGGCATCGTTTTAGGTTATGTCTCATATTGTGAATGCCTTCACAACGAGTTGCCATGATATTGCACTACTTCGAATAAGTAACGCTTCACCTAAGGAGAAGACTAGTGTTACTTATTCTCAGATAGGTACCACCACCCAGACAGCACTGTTTCAGGGCTATTTGGCCCTTCGTCAGTGAGTGGGTAGGTACCCAAGTGATGCAATGATGGCAAAAACAGTTATGAAGTATAACTCCACAATATGAGAGATGCCTGATGGTGTATGATGTATTTAGACTAAGGCGCATTTAGGGCTAGAGCCTCAAGCTGCGAACAAATTTAGACTATGTATATAAAGTGCTTAGCATCATAATACACAGCCATTTCTGAATAAACAGAAAATTTTTAAGGTGGCATCGTTTTAGGTTATATCTCATATTGTGAATGCCTTCACAACGAGTTGCCATGATATTGCACTACTTCGAATAAGTAACGCTTCACCTAAGGAGAAGACTAGTGTTACTTATTCTCAGATAGGTACCACCACCCAGACAGCACTGTTTCAGGGCTATTTGGCCCTTCGTCAGTGAGTGGGTAGGTACCCAAGTGATGCAATGATGGCAAAAACAGTTATGAAGTATAACTCCACAATATGAGAGATGCCTGATGGTGTATGATGTATTTAGACTAAGGCGCATTTAGGGCTAGAGCCTCAAGCTGCGAACAAATTTAGACTATGTATATAAAGTGCTTAGCATCATAATACACAGCCATTTCTGAATAAACAGAAAATTTTTAAGGTGGCATCGTTTTAGGTTATGTCTCATATTGTGAATGCCTTCACAACAAGTTGCCATGATATTGCACTACTTCGAATAAGTAACGCTTCACCTAAGGAGAAGACTAGTGTTACTTATTCTCAGATAGGTACCACCACCCAGACAGCACTGTTTCAGGGCTATTTGGCCCTTCGTCAGTGAGTGGGTAGGTACCCAAGTGATGCAATGATGGCAAAAACAGTTATGAAGTATAACTCCACAATATGAGAGATGCCTGATGGTGTATGATGTATTTAGACTAAGGCGCATTTAGGGCTAGAGCCTCAAGCTGCGAACAAATTTAGACTATGTATATAAAGTGCTTAGCATCATAATACACAGCCATTTCTGAATAAACAGAAAATTTTTAAGGTGGCATCGTTTTAGGTTATATCTCATATTGTGAATGCCTTCACAACGAGTTGCCATGATATTGCACTACTTCGAATAAGTAACGCTTCACCTAAGGAGAAGACTAGTGTTACTTATTCTCAGATAGGTACCACCACCCAGACAGCACTGTTTCAGGGCTATTTGGCCCTTCGTCAGTGAGTGGGTAGGTACCCAAGTGATGCAATGATGGCAAAAACAGTTATGAAGTATAACTCCACAATATGAGAGATGCCTGATGGTGTATGATGTATTTAGACTAAGGCGCATTTAGGGCTAGAGCCTCAAGCTGCGAACAAATTTAGACTATGTATATAAAGTGCTTAGCATCATAATACACAGCCATTTCTGAATAAACAGAAAATTTTTAAGGTGGCATCGTTTTAGGTTATATCTCATATTGTGAATGCCTTCACAACGAGTTGCCATGATATTGCACTACTTCGAATAAGTAACGCTTCACCTAAGGAGAAGACTAGTGTTACTTATTCTCAGATAGGTACCACCACCCAGACAGCACTGTTTCAGGGCTATTTGGCCCTTCGTCAGTGAGTGGGTAGGTAACCAAGTGATGCAATGATGGCAAAAACAGTTATGAAGTATAACTCCACAATATGAGAGATGCCTGATGGTGTATGATGTATTTAGACTAAGGCGCATTTAGGGCTAGAGCCTCAAGCTGCGAACAAATTTAGACTATGTATATAAAGTGCTTAGCATCATAATACACAGCCATTTCTGAATAAACAGAAAATTTTTAAGGTGGCATCGTTTTAGGTTATGTCTCATATTGTGAATGCCTTCACAACAAGTTGCCATGATATTGCACTACTTCGAATAAGTAACGCTTCACCTAAGGAGAAGACTAGTGTTACTTATTCTCAGATAGGTACCACCACCCAGACAGCACTGTTTCAGGGCTATTTGGCCCTTCGTCAGTGAGTGGGTAGGTACCCAAGTGATGCAATGATGGCAAAAACAGTTATGAAGTATAACTCCACAATATGAGAGATGCCTGATGGTGTATGATGTATTTAGACTAAGGCGCATTTAGGGCTAGAGCCTCAAGCTGCGAACAAATTTAGACTATGTATATAAAGTGCTTAGCATCATAATACACAGCCATTTCTGAATAAACAGAAAATTTTTAAGGTGGCATCGTTTTAGGTTATATCTCATATTGTGAATGCCTTCACAACGAGTTGCCATGATATTGCACTACTTCGAATAAGTAACGCTTCACCTAAGGAGAAGACTAGTGTTACTTATTCTCAGATAGGTACCACCACCCAGACAGCACTGTTTCAGGGCTATTTGGCCCTTCGTCAGTGAGTGGGTAGGTACCCAAGTGATGCAATGATGGCAAAAACAGTTATGAAGTATAACTCCACAATATGAGAGATGCCTGATGGTGTATGATGTATTTAGACTAAGGCGCATTTAGGGCTAGAGCCTCAAGCTG